>NW_028320145.1:60000-212807 GCF_062004578.1 Staurois parvus
GGAGATTTCCCTTCCTTTCCTGTTCTGGATGTGGGCGGGTATAGTTCAGTCTCCTCCCTGCACAGGTGGCGCTGTTACGGCAGAGAGGATGGAGGATAAGAAGAACTTCTGATCCTCTGAGGCATTCATAGACATCACCAGGGAAGCAACCTTTTAAATGGACACTGCTGAGCTGAAGGACCTCTGTGGCCATCTTCAGTGAGGGCAGTGCTAATTAATAGCACTGTTCCACTGCAGTTGGCGTTCATTTGAGGTGATAGATCAGGGACGGGAACCCATTGGTGAGGGACAGTGTGCCTATCCATATCTTTCATATCTTACGGGTATCCCCACAGTCTACGTGAAATCTCTGCCAAATGGGATAAATCTCCTTAGAAAATAAGTAAATGTGATATAAGCACCACTTAAAATCCATTGTTGTCCCTTTTTCTTCTAGCTGCCCACATGGAAGAAAAATATATTTGAAATATATTTTAAAAATATTCTTCCCAAATATATTGACATATATTTGAAATACTACAATTTTGACCGTATTCAATATATTTCAATAAGTAAAGCTTTGAAGTTCTAGAAGCTCTTGGATATGTTCTTTAGGAGATCCAAAGTCTAAGAGCAGCCTAGCTGGAATTCTGGTGTTCTTCCACTGAGAAGGGGAAGGTTACAGTGCAGAAGGGAAAGAGTAGGGACAAGAGCCAACCATCTAGGAGCTCCTTCTGCCTCTCAAGGGCCCTTGCCACCACACCACCTAGCAGCCACTTCCTTCATCAGATGTTATCTGCCATTTTAAGCTTTCCAACGTGTCCTTTATAGTAGTGAGACTGTGTTCTACAAGTCCGTCTGTAAGGAACTGTTGAACTGTTCGGCTGTGAGATTCAGACCCTGTTGCCGTCTTGTTGGAACTTTGGGCTAATACACTGTGCTGCATTCCTTGCTCTCCATGTGCATTTACTCCACGTTGGGTACCAAACATCTGTCCCATCTCTCCCACTCACATGAAGAAACAACAAACTCTGGGATTGGGATTGAGGCATTCCCAGTACAAAAATCCATATCACTCAGAGGCCTTTTTGAGATGTTTATTCGTTAGGAGTGTAGCACCTTTCTAGGTATGTACACAGTCTAGTTTAGTATAGGGTGGACTTCTGCATAACAGGAATCTACAATTGTTTAGTGAGAGATCCTCTGTGGCTCTCAATGCTGCTTTTCTGGCTGCTGTGATTGGCCCCTCTGTATTCAGGAGACCTTGGAAGGTTCTGGGTGAACAGGAGTGACCCATGCAGATCATCAGCATGAATATGGATGCAGTTTCAGCCCCTGAGCATGCTGGGTACTAGTGTTGGTTATGTGTTATAGAAGACACTGGTAGCTTGTGATGAGGCAGAACTCTGTTTTACTTGTGTGGCTTAAGTTGCAAACATACAGCACATTTCAGCAGACATCTTGGTTTTTGAAGAAAGGAAGAGAAGAATAGAGAGAACCAACAAGTTTTACACATATGCACAACTAGTAACCTTAGTGTACAGTGCCATCTACTGGTCAAGTGATATTAACACACAATACTATATAGTACATGCTGTTGTATCCCCAACAACTAGTATTTGTATTCAGTGAGCACATGTAATCTGGGTTCTTCCTCCTCTTGTGTGAAGGGAGTTCCTGTCACGTACCTGGATAGTGAGCCTGATGTGAAGAGGCAGGCTTCCCGTACAACTCCGGCTAAAGGACCGCTGATGGTGAGACAGCGGACGCAGGGGCACGGTGGGGTATGAGTGCCTGTGATCAGTCCGGTAATAGCAGGTGAGCTGAGGAGTTGTAGGCCAGGAGCAGGGTGCGGATGTAGCCCTGCGGGATGGATGCTGGAGCACAGCGTGCTGAGGATGCAGGGTCAGACAATCCGGGTTCGGTATTGGCGAGGCAGATCAGGCTTACAGCGGCAGGAGGAAGAGTAGTCGGGTCACAGGCCAGGTTCAGCAATGGAAGATCAATCAGACAGGCGCAGGCAGAAGAATAATCCAAAGACAAGCCAGAGGTCAGGGCAGGAGGCAATCAAGCAGAGATCAGGAACAGGCTGGTTCGGTATCAGGAGTCAATCACAGGAATCAGGGAACACGAGCAGGGAAAAGACCATACGGCAATGAGACAACTACAGTAGACAGTTTAAATAGCCCTTTTGGCGCCAGCATTAGTGACAGGCGCATGCACGAGTGCGTGTACCTATGTCCAAGTGCCTGCACATCTGTTCGGCTTGCAAGGCCTCTGCGCATGCGCATATTTGTGTCAGGGTAGGAGCTGAGGAATGGACAGGCAGGCCTAAACAATGTAACGCACTGGCTGATGACAACCACCACCCACAGACCGAAGTCCCTCAGGGCGCGGAGTCTAAGTCCCAGGCTGCCCTTCACCAGGGCCCCTGATGGTGGGGATGGACTTGACGCAGCCAGGAACCAGGTCGCAGCCCCCGAGACACCTCAGTTGCGGTAATGGCCACCGCCAATGGTGTGTAGCTGGTGGAAAGGACACTAGAGTAATCAGGCAGGCAGGGTCGACAACAACGGGACAAAACGGTACAGGACAGCAGACGAGAATCACGGGCCACGAGCCGGGTTCAGCAACAGAGGGTCAGATCAGAGGAGAACACAAAGAATAGTCAAGTCACAAGCCAAGTCAGATTCCAGGAGAGTCACGAGAGTCAGAACAGAGTAATAGCAACACAAAGACACAAGACACAAGTGCAAAGAGCATGTGCGGACCACAGGCTTATAAGTCATCAGCCACACCCCTCTGGGGGATGGACCTCAGAGACCTGAAGGCATAAAGGATTCCCACCATGCTCAGCAGAAATCCAAGATGGATGCTGGCACATGGAGCAACACAACCTCTGGGAAAAGGTAGGACCTTGACAATTTGTGTGCCATGGAACTTCACCTTCACTATGGGCAGGCCTTTCCTGACATTCCCTCTCCCTATGGGCAGCCTCCGGATGCCCAATTGGCTCCTTTTTTGTGGGTGACTGAGAAAAAACTCATGAATTAAGTCCGTAGCATGTACGTTCTGTGCCGGTTCCCAAGAATTTTCCTCTGGACCATACCCCTTCCATTTGATTAGGTATTGTGTCTGGCCCCTCCTTTTCCTACAGTCCACAACAGCCTCGACCTCAAATTCCTCCTCTCCGTCAATATTTATAGGCTCAGGCGGCCTTGACCTTCGATCAAAAAAGGGATCTGGTACTGCAGGTTTTAGTAATGACACATGGAAAACTGGATGCACCCTAAGGGATTTCGGTAGTGCTAATTCATAAGAAACATCGTTAATTTTGCGTCTTACCGGAAATGGTCCCACAAACTTAGGTGCCAGCTTCCTCGAAGGACATGCCATTTTCAGGTTGGTTGTGGCAAGCCAGACCTGGTCTCCTGGGTGCAGAATCAGTTCTCCCCTTCTCCTTCTATCGAACCCTTTTGTTGTCTTCCTGGGCTGTTGTGACAGTCTCCTGTAACAATTTATTGTTAGTAACAAAAAAACTTAGAGTATCTTGAGCAGCAGGGACAGAGGTTTCAGGCACAAGGACAGGTAAAAAGGTAGGGTGAAACCCATAATTAGAAAAAAAGGAGATTGTTTGGTGGCAGAATGGCTGGAATTATTATATGCAAACTCTGCCAGGGGCAAGAGCGATACCCAATCATCCTGGACAAAAGAAGTATAACACCGGATGTACTGCTCCAGGGTCTGATTAGTCCATGCAGTCTGTCCGTTGGTTTGTGGGTGATAGGCTGAAGAAAAGGACAGTTTGATTTTCAAGGTTTCACATAGTGCCCTCCAGAATCTTGATGTGACCTGTACTCCTCGATCTGAAACAATGTTTACAGGAATCCCATGGAGCCTGACAATTTCTTTAATAAAGACCCGAGCAGTTTCAAAAGCGGAGGGTGTATTTTTCAGGGGCAAAAAATGGGCCATCTTTGAATCGGTCTACTACCACAAAGATAGCGGTATATCCTTCTGAAGGTGGGAGTTTAACTATAAAGTCCATTGATATCATCTTCCAAGGTCTATCAGGTACAGGCAGATGTCTGAGCAATCCCCAGGCTTCATTTCGGGTGCTTTTATTTTGAGTACAGATGGTGTATGCATTTATATAGGCTTTACAGTCTTTTACCATATCTGGCCACCAGTATGTGCGTTGCGCTAACTCTAATGTTTTGGAGACCCCGAAGTGACCTGCTAATGGGTGGTCATGGCAATACCCAAGGACAAGGGTCCGCATTTCTTCAGGTACCAAAATTTGTTCTCCTCTCCATAGAAGAACAAAGATACCCCAATGCCAGATACTATTTTGCCAGCAGGGAACTTTCTGTTACTACAGACCAGCCTTTTATCCCAACTACAGCAGGCATCCAGTCCACCCGGAGTTAAAGTACAAAGTAGGGATTAGTAACAGAAAGTTCCCTGCTGGATAAATGGTATCTGGCATTGGGGTATCTTTCAGATCCTCAAACATGCGTGAAAGTGCATTGGGTTTGGTGTTCTTGGACCCAGGCCTATAAGTAATATGGAAGGTAAATCTGGAAAAAAAAGTGTCCATCTGGCCTGACGTGATTTAAGGCATTAGCAGTCCTCAAGTATTCAAGATTTTTGTGATCTGTATAAATTAAGATCGGATGTGTGGCCCCTTCTAGCAGGTGTCTCCACTCTTCCAGGGCTACTTTAATTGCTAGAAGCTCCCGGTCCCCTACGTCGTAGTTCCTTTCAGCCGAAGAGAGCTTCCGTGAGAAAAATGCTACTGGGTGCATCAATTCCTTGAGTCCTTTCCGTTGGGAAAGAACTGCGTTTTCTGATGCATCTACCTCTAGGATATAAGGCAGTGTGGAATCCGGATGGCTTAGAATAGGAGCAGCTGTAAATAGTTCCTTCAGGGATTCGAAGGTGGCCTGTGCTTCAGGGGTCCAGTGGAAACGGACCCCCAGTTTGGTGAGCTGGGTAATGGGTCAGATGAGGGCTGAGAAGTTTTTAATGAATTTTAGATAAAAATTGGCGAAGCCTACAAACCGTTGGATTCCCTTTTTATCTGAGGGGACTGGCCAGTCCAGGATTGCTGAGATTTTCTGTGGATCCATTTCGATTCCAGCTGTGGAAATGATCAGTCTGAGGAATGGAATGCTTGTTCAAAATTGCATTTCTCGGCCTTGGCATGCAGTCCGTGCTGACGAAGTCGTCCCAAGACATTCTTAACATGTCCTCGATGGATCTCCAAGGATGTGGAAATATTAGGATGTCATCTAGATAGACCAGCAATGGGCAAACTACGGCCCGCGGGCCATATACAGCCCGGCGGACCTTTTAATCCGGCCCGCGGAGCGTGATACATTGGCTGTCAGGATGTGTGTAGGCGGAGCAGCGTGACGAACGTGAGGGGAGGGGAGCTAGGCTCCTCTCACAGTCCGCCCTGAAGACCGGAACGGCGCGGGAACACGGCGAGAGGAACGCGTGGAGCAAAGGTAAGTGAATTGACACAGGGGGGACTTGGCTTACTACTTGGGGGAGAATAGTACTATGGGGGATGAATTAATCTGGGGAATGAATTACTATAGGGGGGATGAATTACTATAGGGGGGATGAATTACTATATGGGGGATGAATTACTATGGGGGATGAATTACTATATGGGGGATGAATTACTATGGGGGATGAATTACTATATGGGGGATGAATTATTATAAGGGGGATGAATTACTATGGGGGATGAATTACTATATGGGGGATGAATTATTATAAGGGGGATGAATTACTATGGGGGATGAATTACTATGGGGGATGAATTACTATATGGGGGATGAATTACTATGGGGGATGAATTACTATATGGGGGATTAATTACTATGCTTACTATGGTAGAATATTACTATACTTACTATGGATGACACATACACATCATTCATCTACTCTTGGTCCGGCCCCCGGGTCCAATATATGAACCCATTGCGGCCCTCAAGTCAAAAAGTTTGCCCACCCCTGAGATACACTATGACAAAGATGTCAAGGTAATCTCTGAAAATATCATTAATGAAATGCTGGAAGGTGGCAGGTGCGTTGCACAATCCTAATGGCATGACCAAATACTTAAAGTGGCGGAATCGGGTGTGAAAAGCAGTTTTCCATTCATCCCCTTCCCAGATATAAACCAAGTTATTGGCTCCTCTTAAGTCTAATTTTGTAAAAATTACTGCAGTTTTAAGTCTTTGAAAGAGTTGGGGAACCAAGGGAAGGGGGTAACGTTTTTTACTGTAATTTTATTTAGTTCTCGATAGTCCACACAAGGCCATAAGGATTGGTGCTTCTTTTCCACAAAGAATATTCCATCCCCTGCCAGGGATGTGGAGGGGCAAATGAATCCTTTTTGAAGGTTCTCCTCGATATATCCCTTCAATACTCCTAATTCCCGTTCAGATAAGGGAAAGATGCGCCCAAAGGAAATTTTGGATCCTTGAAGTAGATTGATCGGACAATCATAAGATCGGTGAGGAGGAAGGGGGTCTGCTCCTCGTTTGCTAAAGGCATCCAAGTAGCCTTGGTAGGCTTGTGGAACTATTTGGGCAAGCTCAGCATCAGAGTCCATGCAAAGTAGTGTGGATATGGGTGAAGGTGCCATGGGTAAGCAGTGTTCTTGGCAGTATGGGGAAGAAAACTGAATTTTCTCGGTCTTCCAGTCAATCTGTGGGTTGTGAGCCTGTAGCCATGGTAGGCCCAGGATGACAGGGAACAAGGGAGAGGCAACTGTGTCTAGGCGTAATCGATCCTGATGGTGAGTAGTTATGGTAGTTAGAAGTGGCGGGGTCTCTTTGTTTACCAGTCCAGACTTGATACAAGACCCCCCAGCAAGAAATATGTTAAGCCCTTGTTTCTTTAGCTATAGAGGGATGTGTTGCCAGGCTGCAAAGGATAGATCAATGAAGCAGCTGCAGGCCCCAGAATCAATAATTGCGGTCACCGATACAATTCTTCCGGGCAGCTGGAAGGAAATAGGAACAGCCATGTGAATTGAGCCGGTAGGTAATGGTGAATGAGTAGCTGAAGAGAAGGAGATGCACTTACGCAGCTTGGCTGGGCAGAAACGCACATAATGGCCAGTTTCTCCACAGTACAGGCAGAGATTGTTTACTCGGCGGCGTTGACGTTCTTCAGGAGTCAATGATGGATGAATCAGACCAAGCTGCATGGGTTCGGGTGCGTCTGATGTCTCAGGATCAAAATTTCTAGAAGGAGGACTAGGCTGGGCCGGAATCTTAGGTAGCATCCATGTAGGCCTAGGAATTTGGTTGGACCTTTCTAACCTGCGTTCACGTAGGCGATGATTGATCTGAATAGATAGCGTGATCAAATCCTCCAGAGAATTTGGTATGCCAACTCAGGCAAGTTCATCTTTGAGGGCCTCAGCCAGACCCAAGCGGAACTGGTGATGCAGGGCACCGTCGTTCCAATTAGTGTCTGCACTTCAACGTCTAAAGTCCGTGCCGTAGTCCTCCACAGCTCGGCAACCCTGTTGAAGTGCATGTAATGCTGCTTCAGCTGTGGTGGTCCGTTGTGGATCATCATATAGCTGGGCCATTGAGTCAAAGAAAGTGGACATAGTGTTTAAATGTGCATGACGACTTTCTAGTCGACGATGGGCCCAAGCTTGAGGTTCACCTTGAAGTAGGGAAATAATGAACCCCACTTTAACAGTCTCTGTGGAGAAGGTTCTTGGCTGGAGGTTGAAGTAAAGTTGACATGCATTGCGGAACGCTCTAAACTTGCTTCAGTCTCCAGTGAACCACTCAGGAGTGGGCACACGGGGTTCAGGAAGCGGCATCATGCCAACTGTGTTAGCAAAGTATTCTGTGGGAGCCCCGGCTGTGGCTGGAGTAGCAGGATTCGCAGACACAGGAGCAGGTGTAGCCAGGGTTTGCATGCGTTCCTGCAGGTGCACATATCCATCCTGCAGAGTCTTAACTGCTTGAGTTAGTGCTGCCAGGTGTTGACATATCTCATCCAGGGGTGAGGGTCATCTTCCAGGCTCAGACATGGCCATATGGTACTGTCACGTACCTGGATAGTGAGCCTGACGTGAAGAGGCAGGCTTCCCGTACAACTCCGGCTCAAGGACCGCTGATGGTGAGACAGCGGTCGCAGGGGCACGGTGGGGTATGAGTGCCTGTGATCAGTACGGTAATAGCAGGTGAGCTGAGGAGTTGTAGGCCAGGAGCAGGGTGTGGATGTAGCCATGCGGGATGAATGGATGCTGGAGCACAGCGTGCTGTGGATGCAGGGTCAGACGAGCCGGGTTCAGTATTGGCGAGGCAGATCAGGCTTACAACGGCAGGAGGAAGAGTAGTCGGGTCACAGGCCAGGTTCAGTAATGGAAGATCAATCAGACAGGCGCAGGCAGAAGAATAATCCAAAGACAAGCCAGAGGTCAGGGCAGGAGGCAATCAAGCAGAGATCAGGAACAGGCTGGTTCGGTAACAGGAGTCATTCATGGGAATCAGTGAACACAAGCAGGGAAAAGACCATACGGCAATGCAGGGGTGGACTGACAACTCATGGGGCCCCCAGGCAATAGGGGATCATGGGGCCCCTTTGTCCTTGCCCAAACTCAAAAAAGCCTATGAAAAAGGTACTAGGGGCATCTCATGGGGCCCCCTACCTACCCTGGGCCCCCAAAAGGGGATCATGGGGCCCCTGTGTCCTTGCCCAAACTCAAAAATCCTATGAAAAAGGTACCAGGGGCATCTCATGGGGCCCACTACTGACCCTGGGCCCTCAGACAGTGCCCGAGTTTCCAAATGGTCAGTCCGCCCCTGCGGCAATGAGACAACTACAGCAGGCAGTTTAAATAGCCATTTTGGTGCCAGCATTAGTGACAGGTGCGCGCAAGCATGCGCGAGTGCGCAAGTGCGCGCGCCTATGTCCAAGTGTCTGCACATCTGTTTGGCTTGCAAGGACTCTGCGCATTCGCATATTTGTGTGCCCTGGAACTTCACCTGCACTATGGGCAGGCCTTTCCTGACAGTTCCAGCCAGAGGAACTGACTGCCTTCCCTGGTTCATGTTGCCAGGAGGCCTCAGGCGAGTGACCCGAAGGCCAACATGCTGAAACCCAGGGTGCCTCTGAGAGCTGACTGAGGGGGATGTCTACAGATCCTGTCTGGTGTCACAGAGGAAGGTGACCTGCAGCAAAGGCCTTGTGAGTACAGGCTGTTGTACACGGACGCTAGAACTTGTGCTGTTTAACCCCCCCCCCACCCCTTGGGATCTATACAGTCAGCTGCTGTATGTGTTGGGAATGCAACAGCATGCACTATATACAGTATTGTGTGTTAATATCACTTGACCAGTAGATGGCACTGTACACTAAGGTTATCAGTTGTGCATATGTGTAAAACTTGTTGGTTCTCTCTCCTCTCTATTCCTCTTCCTCTCCCAAGATGTCTGCTATTACAACCTGCTGAAATGTGCTCTGTATATTTGCAACTTAAGCCACACAAGTAAAGACAGTATTCTTCCTCATCACTACCAGTGTCTTCTATAACACATAACCAACAGTATGTAAGCTAGAGAGGACACCGGCTGGTTTCCAGAAGATCAATAGTCCACTAAGTCTGCACATGTACAGAGGGACTTTTCTCCATTCTTGCACAGTCTGCTACACAGTTCCACTTTGAGAAAGCTCTCCTCAATGGAGCATAGTTTGATTCGGAGAATCCTACTATATCCTTTCCCTATCCCAGTTCCAAAAAAAAACAAATAAAACAAAAAAAAAAATATATAACTCCTAGGCTGATCATTGGAGTAACAAGCGGAAGTTGTGTGCATCTGACTAAGGAAATGCGGTGTGCTTGGCTGTGGGAGGAAATCTAAGGGAAAGCCTGGGCCAGACACAAGCAGCTCCTCCAGGGGTAGCACCACAGGAGCATCAAGTAAAGTTTATGCACTTCAGGGGGAAGGTCTCATCTTGATCAGGGCTGGAACAGTGGCTGTAATTAGAAATATGATGAGATGTAATAGGAGATCTATATTTGGGCTTGATAAAGACTGTCAAATTTTAACGGTAATATGAACCGCCAGATGCAACAGGGACTATGGGAACATGTCTACAAAGTGATGGGGATTTTCTTCTGGGACAGTTGTCTCTGAAACAAGTGTCTCCATTGGAATATTTTCCCTCACCTCCCGTTCTTGAATCAAATGTAACATTTAGGATTTTTCTCCATATTCTGTCAACAGTGGTCCAAGAAAATTGAGTGGGTGAATCTCTCCAACTGAGGTAAAAAGAGCAATGGGTTAAAAACCTTCTCAACTCTCTGAAAACTAGAAGAAAAGTTTTAGGTATACATTCGGGCTCATGTACATGGCAGCTGATAAACTCATGTTTAGGAGCTGTTCTGCATTTTTTTCAGCAGTCCCTGAACTCTCCTTAATGTTTTCCTATGTGTCCATGTACACATCGTCGTTTACAGTCATTTACAGGCAGTTGAGTTTACAGTCTTTTTTTGAACGCAACAAACTTGCGTTCATACATCGATTTTATTAGCGTTTCAAATGCAAAATGCTTGTAAACGCGGCAAATTGCGTTTATAAGCGTTTGCGTGTGAAATTTTGTTTTTAACTCTTCCAGTTCCCAATGCTGTCCAGAGCCTTTATTCATCATGAAAAATGCATGCAAAGAGTTATCAAGGTGCTCAGATGGACAAAACACTGAACACAGGATGTTCCTACCAAGTTTGTCACACATTGTAATGACCAATTCACACCTCAGACCTCTCCCACCCTTGGAAACAAAAGATATGTTAATGACCATTCACATCTTAGACCTCTCCCGCCCTTGGAAACAAAAGATATGTGAATGACTAGTCACACCTCAAATTCCTCATGAAGACCCCCTGCCAGGTGATCTTAATGACTCCCTCCACCAGACCCCTTTCCCACCCTTGGAAACAAAAGAAATGTTAATGAGCAACTCACACCTAAATATCTCAACACATACTGCTGTCTCTGCTTCTACTCTCTGTATTTCTCTGAAACAGTCTGAAATAGTTAATAATTTACCACTTTTCAGTGCATTCTGGGCATTTGGGAGGTTCTCCTGTGCTTATCTTTAAAAAATGTTTCTAAATGCAAACGTGCATAAACACACATAAACGCGTTATGCAAACGCAGCTAAACAGACATTTTTTAACCTATGTTTTCCAACAGTCAGTTTCCATCGTTCAGAAACGTCTAAACGGGGCCTAAACTTTGAATTCTTCTTCCCTTGTTATTTGAGGTGAGCCGAGGCTCATTTCCTTTCAACTTTCTTCTTCACCTAGTTTTTCATATTAGTGAATCAGGTTCAATATCTATGTCTATAGAGTACAATGGAAGCACTAAGAACAGAAACGCCTGCACCACAAGGTCTACTAATGTGGCAGAAGATTGTGAGCTGCATGCTTTTTCAAACCAAGTTCCTCTGCTTTAATTTCCACATTGCATGAGAAGGGAAACCATAATACTACTGATGGGGACTATGTTGCATCAGCATTCAGTGTCTAAGACTCCTGAAACCTTCCATGGCCAGATCATCCCCTGTTTGTAGAACCTTCCTCCACAGCTACCTCAATGCTGACTTACAGAGCATCCTTCCCCAGCTATTTCACAACCTGTCGGAAACAGGCTTAGAGACCAGAAACTCCTGAAACCTTCCATGGCCAGATCATCCCCTGTTTGTAGAACCTTCCTCCACAGATGCCTCAATGCAGACTTGCAGAGCATCCTTCCCCAGCTATTTCACAACCTGTCGGGGACAGGCTTAGAGACCAGAGACTCCTGAAACCTTCCATGGCCAGATCATCCCGTTTGTAGAGCCTTCCTCCACAGCTGCCTCAATGCCGACTTACAGAGCAGCCTTCCCCAGCTATTTCATAACCTGTCGGAGTCAGGCTCAGAGACCAGAGACTCCTGAAACCTTCCATGGCCAGATCATCCCCTGTTTGTAGAACCTTCCTCCACAGATGCCTCAATGCCGACTTACAGAGCATCCTTCCCCAGCTATTTCACAACCTGTCGGGGTCAGGCTCAGAGACCAGAGACTCCTGAAACCTTCCATGGCCTGATCATCCCCTGTTTGTAGAACCTTCCTCCACAGCTGCCTCAATGCCGACTTACAGAGCATCCTTCCCCAACTATTTCACAACCTGTCGGGGTCAGGCTCAGAGACCCGTAGCTATAGCAGTAGAAGAGCTCCCAACAAACAGCAGCATAGGAATACAATCTTCACCCTGATGGACAATGCAGGCTGACCTTAGGTGAGGGGTCCAAGTATTAACTGGCATCCACCAGAGACCAGAGCTTCTAATGGTGGAGATGGGTTTTGCTACATGTTAGTACCAGGTAGCAGTCCTCAGGATCATCCCACCAGGAGATGAGCAAGCCGGGGTTCAGTAGCAGATATGGCAGGTGGAGATCAAGCAAAAGCGTATTCAGCAAACAAACCAAACGTCAGTAACAAGTAGTTGTAGGTTGGGATCAAACAGAAGCGTTGTTGAGGAACAAGCCAAAGGTCAGTAACGAGTGGTAGTGAACAGGGGCGGACTGACCATTTGGAAACTTGGGCACTGCCCGAGGGCCAAGGGTCAGTAGGGGGCCCCATGAGATGCCCCTGGTATATTTTTCATAAGATTTTTTGAGTTTGGGCAAGGACACAGGGGCCCCATTATTCCCTATTGCCCGTTGCAGGTACACAAAGGAACATGATATTGGCTGGAGAGAGCACAATAATCTGACAAATGGTGCAGAGACATGACTTAAATCAGGAAGTTCATGGGAAGAGCAAAGATTTCAAGGTTCACCAGAAACAATAGAAAAGGCAAGATTATCCTCAGAGATCAGATAGGAAGCTGTCCAACATCATAGGTGGCACATCGAGAAGATCTAGACCCAGACACTACAGCGATCGTAGAGATGCTACCCCCTAATAGCACATTCCTTCCTGCAACCTAACCCCTTGCTCAAAGTCCAAACTTTGCTTATGCCTACAGAGCATCATTACCTGACCACCCCACCACTCACCTATTAGCATATTCCTCCAAGGCCACCTCACCACCCCCTAATAGCACATTATTCCCCATCCACCTCACCCCTGCTTACAGCCCAAGCCTCCCTTGCAGCCTCTACTTATGCCTACAGCACATCACTCCCCATCCACCTCACCATCCACTTTATAACACATTCCTCCCCAGTCACCTCACAACCTCCTAATAGCATATTTCCCCAAACATCTCTCCCCGTGTTCACAGCCTCTCTTGCAGCCTTAGCTTATGCTTATAGAGCATCATTCCCTGACCACCCCTTCACCCACGTAATAGTACATTCCTCCTCGGCCACTTCACCATTCCCCAACCACCTATCCCTCTGTCCAAAGCCCATCCCTCCCATGCAGCCTTAGCTTATATCTACAGAGCATCATTCCCCGAACCTTCGCTTTTTCCAATGTTGTTATGTTGCAGCCTGATACTAAGGTTTTTTAGATTTTTTTTTTCTTTTTAAATTAATCTACACTTAGTACTCCATGATGACAAAGTGAAAACAGAACTTTAGAAATGGTTGTGAATTTATTAACCACATGCCGCCCAGCCACTGTATAAATACGGCGGCAGGGCGGCAAGGCTGGGCAAAAGCACGTTATAAAACGTGTGTTTTGTAAACAGGTAGGGGGCGCACGCGCGAGGCGCGCCACCACCCTGCCTGTCCCGCCGATCACAGCCGCAGATGTCAGTCGCCGGGTCATAGCCGGTCGTTACCGGCTGTGTCCCGGCGATTAGCGGCAATCACTGACAGAGAGCACAGCTGCAGTAGCTGTGCTTTCTGTCACTTCCCTGACAGCTCCAGGACACGCTGATCGGGACAGAAGAGTTTCTCTCTCCCGAACAGCGGTGTTCCCTGCAGTATACACCCCGCCCCCTAGTAAAACACTCCCCCTCACACAGATAACCCTTCCCTGAATAATAAACCTAACCTCTTCCTCCCCAGTGCCATTAGTACAGTGTCAGTGTTTTTTTTTTTGCACTGATCACTGTATTGGTTGCACTGGGGATGTCAGTGACCCCAAGTCAGTACCCCCCAATGTCAGAATGTCCGCTTCAGTCCCGCCATAAGTCGCTGATCGCCACCATAAGTCAGTGATCGCCGCCATTATTAGTATAAAAAAAACTAAAAATCCCAGTATCTTTTCCGCCATTTGTAAACGCTATAACTTTCACGTAAACCAATTAATTTACACGTATTTTTTTTTTTTTTTAGCAAAGACATGTCGCAGAATGCATTTTGGCAGAAATTTATGACTAAATTTGATTTTTACATTTTTATTACTGGACATGTTTTATAGCAAAAAGTCCAAAATATTGTTTTTTTTCCTCAAAATTGTCAGACTTTTTTTTTATAGCACAAAAAATAAAAACCGCACAGGTGATCAAATACCACCAAAAGAAAGCTCAATTTGTGGGAAAAAAAGGATGTAAATTTCATTTATGTACCGTATTGCATGACCGCGCAATTGTCCGTTAAACTATCGCAGCGCTGTATAGAAAAAAATGGCGTAAATTGCAGTATCTATACCATAGTTTGTAGACGCTATAACTTCCACACAAAGCAATCAATATACACTTATTGGGATTTTTTTTACCAAAAACATGGAGCAGAATACATTTTGGCCTAAATTTATAACCAACTTTGAGTTTACTATATATTTTTTATAGCTGAAAGTAAAAAATATTGTTTTTCTTCAAAGTTTTTGGCCTTTTTTTGTTTATAGCGTGAAAAATAAAAAGCGCACAGGTGATCAAATACCACCAAAAGAAAGCTCTATTTGTGTGAAAAAAAGGACGTAAATTTTGTTTGGGTGCAGCATTGCAAGACCGCGCAATTATCAGTTGAATTAGTGCAGCGCCGAGTAGCAAAAAGAGGCGTGGTCATTAAGGGGGGTAAATCCTCTGGAGATCAAGTGGTTAAAAAAACCTAAAATATCCTATTGGCATAAGTATTCAGACCCTTAGCAACAACACTTGAAATTTAGCTCAGGTGCCTCCCGTCTCTCTTGATCATTGCTGAGATGTTTCTACGCCTTGATTGGAGTCCACCTGTGGTAAATTAAATTGATTGGACATAATTTAAAAAGGCAACTATCTCTCTACAAAAGGCCTCACAGCTGACAATGCATATTGTATCAGAGCAAAAGCCTTGAGGTCAAAGGAACTGCATGCAGAGCTCAGAGACAGGATTATTGCAAGGCAAAGATCTGGGGAAGGCTTCAAAAATATTTCTGCTGCACTGAAGGTTTCCAAGAGCACAGTGGCCTCTAAAATTCTCAAATGGAAGAAGTTTGGCACAACCAAAACTCTTCCAAAACATGGTTGCCTGGCCAAACTGAGTAATCTGGAGAGAAGGGCCCTAGTAAGAGAGGTGACCAAGAACCCAATGGGCACTCTGACTGAGCTCCAGAGATCATTTGTGGAGATGGGACAAAGTTCCAGAAGGACAACCATGACAGCAGCCCTCCACCGATCTGGGTTTTATGGCAGAGTGGCCAGATGGAAGTGCACAACACTTGAAACCTACTTGGAGTTTTCAAACAATTTGCTAGGAATTCAGACAATCCTTAATTCTAGGTAGTGGAGAAAGAATAGAGTACTAGTATGGATCACTAGAAGGATCACCAGCAGGAGGAAGGAGGTCCTGATTCCTCTATATAGATCTTATATCACTAGAGGGGTCACCAGCAGGAGGAAGGAGGTCCTGATTCCTCTATATAGATCTTTATATCACTAGAGGGGTCACCGGCAGGAGGAAGGAGGTCCTGATTCCTCTATATAGATCTTTATATCATTAGAAGGGTCACCAGCGGGAGGAAGGAGGTCCTGATTCCTCTATATAGATCTTTATAACACTAGAGGGGTCACCGGCAGGAGGAAGGAGGTCCTGATTCATCTATATAGATCTTTATAACACTAGAGGGATCACCAGCAGGAGGAAGGAGGTCCTGATTCCTCTATATAGATCTTTATATCACTGGAGGGGTCACCATCAGGAGGAAGGAGGTCCCGATTCCTCTATATAGATCTTTATATCACTGGAGGGGTCACCATCAGGAGGAAGGAGGTCCCGATTCCTCTATATAGATCTTTATATCACTAGAGGGGTCACCGGCAGGAGGAAGGAGGTCCCGATTCCTCTCTATAGATCTTTATATCATTAGAGGGGTCACCAACAGGGGGAAGGAGGTCCTGATTCCTCTATATAGATCTTTATATCATTAGAGGGGTCACCAACAGGGGGAAGGAGGTCCTGATTCCTCTATATAGATCTTTATATCACTAGAGGGGTCACCATCAGGAGGAAGGAGGTCCTGATTCCTCTATATAGATCTTTATATCACTGGAGGGGTCATCAGCAGGAGGAAGGAGGTCCTGATCCCTCTATATAGATCTTTATATCACTAGAGGGGTCACCAGCAGGAGGAAGGAGGTCCTGATTCTTCTATATAGATCTTCATAACACTAGAGTGATCAACATCAGGAGGAAGGAGGTCCTGATTCCTCTATATAGATCTTTATATCACTAGAGGGGTCATCGGCAGGAGGAAGGAGGTCCTGATTCCTCTCTATAGATCTTTATATCGCTAGAGGGGTCACCGGCAGGAGGAAGGAGGTCCTGATTCCTCTATATAGATCTTTATATCACTAGAGGGGTCACCATCAGGAGGAAGGAGGTCCCGATTCCTCTATATAGATCTTTATATCACTAGAGGGGTCACCAGCCGGAGGAAGGAGGTCCTGATTCCTCTATATACACCTTTATATCACTAGAGGGGTCACCAGCCGGAGGAAGGAGGTCCTGATTCCTCTATATAGATCTTAGGTTAGACCTTGGAATACTGTGTCCAGTTCTGCAGACCTCACTTACAAAAAAATATTGATAAGATAGAACGAGTCCAGAGACGGGTAACAAAAATGGCAAAAGGTCTGGGGGGGATAAAACAGATCAAGAGCGACTTCAGGAACATAACATGTCCAGTCTGGAGGAAAGAAGGAAACGGGAGACATGACTGAAACCTCTAAATACATCAAGGGGGGTGAATAAGGAGGAAGTATTTACAACACAAAACCAAAATCAAGAACACGGGGACATGACCTTAAACCAGGGGTAGGCAACTGTGGCCCTCCAGCTGTTGTAGAACTACAAGTCCCATGAGGCATTGCAAAACTGACAGTTACAAACATGACTCCCAAAGGCAGAGGCATGATGGGACTTGTAGTTCACCAACAGCTGGAGGGCCACAGTTGCCCACTCCTGCCTTAAACTAACTGGAAAAAAAAGTTCAAAACTAATCTCAGAAAGTACTTTCTTACTGAAAGAGTAGTTGATGGAATAAACTTCCTGCAGAGGAAGTGAGCCGGTTCACCGTAAATAACTTCAAACATGATTGGAACAACAAAAAAGAAAAAAAAGACAAAAAAACAAAACACCATCCCCCCCAAATCCCCCCCCCAAACAAAAAAACAAAAACAAACACCCCCCCAAAGAAACCCAAAAAAGAAATACCCCTCCCCCCCAAAAAAAAACACAATAACCCCCCAAAAAACAAACACCATTCCCCCACAGAAACCCCCTACAAAAAACAAACACCCCTCCCCCTTCCCAAAAAAACTACCTCACCCCAAAAAAACAACCCCCCCAAAAAAAACAAAAAACAAACATCCCTCCACCCCACAAATAAAACGTAATAAACCCCCAAAATACAAACACCATTCCTCAACAAAAAACCCCCACAAAAATCAAACACCCCTCCCCCTTCCCAAAAAAACAACCCCCCAAAAAAAACAAAAAACAAACATCCCTCCACCCCACAAATAAAATGTAATAAACCCCCAAAATACAAACACCATTCCTCAACAAAAAACCCCCACAAAAATCAAACACCCCTCCCCCCTCCCAAAAAAATAACCCCCCCAAAAAAACAAACATGCCTCGCCCCCCCAAAAAAAAAACCACACAAAAAGGGCAAACTCCATGGACCACTCCCAGTCTTTTTTCTGCTGTCACTTTTCTATGTAAAGAAATCGCCCAAAAATCAAACACCATTCCCCCACAGAAAACCCCCACAAAAAACAAGCACTCCTCCCCCTTCCCAAAAAACTACCTCACCTAAAAAAAAACAAAAAAACAAAGAAACAAACACCTCTCCCCCCCCCCCAAAAAAAATAATAAACCCCCCAAAAAACAAACACCATTCCCCCACAAAAAGCAAACACCCCTCCCCCTTCCCAAAAAAACTACCTCACCTCAAAAAACAACCCCCCCCCCAAAAAAAACAAAAAACAAACACCCCTCCCCCTAAAAAAAAATAATAAACCCCCCAAAAAACAAACACCATTCCCCCACAAAACCCCCACAAAAAGCAAACACCCCTCCCCCTTCCCAAAAAAACTACCTCACCTCAAAAAACAACCCCCCCCCAAAAAAAACAAAAAACAAACACCCATCCCCCCAAAAAAAATATAATAAACCCCCCAAAAAACAAACACCATTCCCCCACAAAAAAACCCCACAAAAATCAAACACCCCTCCTAAAAAAAAAAACACACACACAAAAAGGGCAGACTCCATGGACCACTCAGTCTTTTTTCCTGCCGTCACTTTTCTATGTAAAGAAATCGCCCAAAAAACAAACACCATTACTCACAGAAAACCCCCACAAAAAACAAACACCCCTCCCCCTTCCCAAAAAACTACCTCACCTAAAAAAAAAAAAAAACACCCCCTCAAAAAAACAAAAAACAACCCCCCCCCCAAAAAAAACATAACCCCCCCAAAAAAAACAAACACCATTCCCCCACAAAACCCCCCCCACAAAAATCAAACACCCCTCCAAAAAAATAACCTCCCCCAAAAAACAAACATGTAAAGAAATCGCCAAAAAAACAAACACCATTCCCCCACAAAAAACCCCCACAAAAAGCAAACACCATTCCCCTTCCTAAAAAAACTACCTCACCTCAAACCCCCCCCCCCAAAAAAAACAAACAAACACCCCTCCCCCCAAAAAAAGCATAATAAACCCCCAAAATACAAACACCATTCCTCCACAGAAAACCATCACAAAAAGCTAACACCCCTCCCTCTTCCCAAAAAAACTACCTCACCCCAAAAAAAAAAAAACCCACCCCCCCAAAAAAACAAACAAAAGACAACCCCCCCCCAAAAAAAAACAGAATAAACCCCCCAAAAAACAAACACCAATCCTCCACAAAAAAACCCCACAAAAATCAAACACCCCTCCCAAAAAAATAACCTCCCCCCCAAAAAAAAACAAAAAACAAACATGCCTCACCCCCCAAAAAAAACAAAAAACACACACACAAAAAATGTCAGACTCCAAGGACCGCTCGGTCTTTTTTCTGCCGTCACTTTTCTACGTAAAGAAATTGCCCAAAAAACAAACACTATTCCCCCACAGAAAACCCCCACAAAAAACAAACACCCCTCCCCCTTCCCAAAAAAACTACCTCACCCCAAAAAAATAAAAACAACACCCCCCCAAAAAAACAAACAAAAGACAAACCCCCCCAAACAAAAACAGAATAACCCCCCCCAAAAAAACACCATTCCTCCACAAAAAAACCCCACAAAAATCAAACACCCCTCCCAAAAAAATAACCTCCCCCCAAAAAAAACAAACAACAAACATGCCACCCCCCAAAAAACACACACACACAAAAAGGGCAGACTCCATGGACCACTCAGTCTTTTTTCTGCCGCCACTTTTCTATGTAAAGAAACTACCCAAAAAACAAACACAATTCCCCCAACCCCCCTACGCCCAAAAAAACCCAAAGAAACAAACACCCCTCCCCCCCAAAAAAAAATAAACCCCCCAAAAAACAAACACGATTCCCCCACAAACCCCCCCCCCACAAAAATCAAACACCCCTCCCAAAAAAATAACCTTCCACCCAAAAAAAACAAAAAACAAACACCCCTCCCCCCAAAAAAAACATAATAAACCCCCCAAAAAACAAACACCATTCCCCCACAAAAAAACCCCACAAAAATCAAACACCCCTCCTAAAAAAAAAACACACACACACAAAAAGGGCAGACTCCATGGACCACTCAGTCTTTTTTCCTGCCGTCACTTTTCTATGTAAAGAAATCGCCCAAAAAACAAACACCATTACTCACAGAAAACCCCCACAAAAAACAAACACCCCTCCCCCTTCCCAAAAAACTACCTCACCTAAAAAAAAAAAAAAACACCCCCTCAAAAAAACAAAAAACAACCCCCCCCCCAAAAAAAACATAACCCCCCCAAAAAAAACAAACACCATTCCCCCACAAAACCCCCCCCACAAAAATCAAACACCCCTCCAAAAAAATAACCTCCCCCAAAAAACAAACATGTAAAGAAATCGCCAAAAAAACAAACACCATTCCCCCACAAAAAACCCCCACAAAAAGCAAACACCATTCCCCTTCCTAAAAAAACTACCTCACCTCAAACCCCCCCCCCCAAAAAAAAAACAAACAAACACCCCTCCCCCCAAAAAAAGCATAATAAACCCCCAAAATACAAACACCATTCCTCCACAGAAAACCATCACAAAAAGCTAACACCCCTCCCTCTTCCCAAAAAAACTACCTCACCCCAAAAAAAAAAAAACCCACCCCCCCAAAAAAACAAACAAAAGACAACCCCCCCCCAAAAAAAAACAGAATAAACCCCCCAAAAAACAAACACCAATCCTCCACAAAAAAACCCCACAAAAATCAAACACCCCTCCCAAAAAAATAACCTCCCCCCCAAAAAAAAACAAAAAACAAACATGCCTCACCCCCCAAAAAAAACAAAAAACACACACACAAAAAATGTCAGACTCCAAGGACCGCTCGGTCTTTTTTCTGCCGTCACTTTTCTACGTAAAGAAATTGCCCAAAAAACAAACACTATTCCCCCACAGAAAACCCCCACAAAAAACAAACACCCCTCCCCCTTCCCAAAAAAACTACCTCACCCCAAAAAAATAAAAACAACACCCCCCCAAAAAAACAAACAAAAGACAAACCCCCCAAACAAAAACAGAATAACCCCCCCCAAAAAAAACACCATTCCTCCACAAAAAAACCCCACAAAAATCAAACACCCCTCCCAAAAAAATAACCTCCCCCCAAAAAAAACAAACAACAAACATGCCACCCCCCAAAAAAAACACACACACACAAAAAGGGCAGACTCCATGGACCACTCAGTCTTTTTTCTGCCGTCACTTTTCTACGTAAAGAAATCGCCCAAAAAACAAACACCATTCCACCACAGAAAACCCCCACAAAAAACAAACACCCCTCCCCCTTCCCAAAAAAACTACCTCACCTCAAAAAAACAAACCCCCCCCAAAAAAAACAAAAAACAAACACCCCTCCCCCTAAAAAAAATAATAAACCCCCCAAAAAACAAACACCATTCCCCCACAAAACCCCCACAAAAACAAGCACCCCTCCCCCTTCCCAAAAAAACTACCTCACCTAAAAAAAAAAAAAAAAAAAAACACCCCCCCAAAAAAAAGACAAAAAACAAACACCCCTCCCCCCAAAAAAAAAACATAATAACCCCCCCAAAAAAACAAACACCATTCCTCCACAAAAAACCCCCCACAAAAATCAAACACCCCTCTCAAAAAAATAACCCTCCCCCCAAAAAAAGTAATAAACCCTCAAAATACAAACACCATTCCTCCACAAAAATCAAACACCCCTCCCCCCTCCCAAAAAAACCCCTCCCCCCCAAAAAAAACAAAAAACAAACATGCCTCGACCCAAAAAACAAAACAAAAACACACACACACAAAAAGGGCAGACTCCATGGAACACTCAGTCTTTTTTCTGCCGCCACTTTTCTATGTAAAGAAACTACCCAAAAAACAAACACAATTCCCCCAACCCCCCTACGCCCAAAAAAACCCAAAGAAACAAACACCCCTCCCCCCCCAAAAAAATAAACCCCCCAAAAAACAAACACGATTCCCCCACAAACCCCCCCCCACAAAAATCAAACACCCCTCCCAAAAAAATAACCTTCCACCCAAAAAAACAAAAAACAAACACCCCTCCCCCCAAAAAAAACATAATAAACCCCCCAAAAAACAAACACCATTCCCCCACAAAAAACCCCCACAAAAATCAAACACCCCTCTCAAAAAAATAACCTCCCCCCCAAAAAAAAACGTAATAAACCCCCAAAATACAAACACCATTCCTCTACAAAACCCCCCCACAAAAATCAAACACCCCTCCCCTTCCCAAAAAAAACAAACATGCCTCGCTCAAAAAAAAAAAAAACACACACACACAAATGTCAGACTCCAAGGACCGCTCGGTCTTTTTTCTGCCGTAACTTTTCTACGTAAAGAAATCGCCCAAAAAACAAACACTATTCCCCCACAGAAAACCCCCACAAAAAACAAACACCCCTCCCCCTTCCCAAAAAAACTACCTCACCCCAAAAAAATAAAAACAACACCCCCCCCAAAAAAACAAACAAAAGACAAACCCCCCCAAACAAAAACAGAATAACCCCCCCAAAAAAAACACCATTCCTCCACAAAAAAAACCCACAAAAATCAAACACCCCTCCCAAAAAAATAACCTCCCCCCAAAAAAAACAAACAACAAACATGCCACCCCCCCAAAAAAAACACACACACACAAAAAGGGCAGACTCCATGGACCACTCAGTCTTTTTTCTGCCGTCACTTTTCTATGTAAAGAAATCGCCCAAAAAACAAACACCATTCCCCTACAGAAAACCCCCACAAAAAACAAGCACCCCTCCCCCTTCCCAAAAAAACTACCTCACCTCAAAAAAACAAACCCCCCCCCCCAAAAAAAACAAAAAACAAACACCCCTCCCCCTAAAAAAAAATAATAAACCCCCCAAAAAACAAACACCATTCCCCCACAAAACCCCCACAAAAACAAGCACCCCTCCCCCTTCCCAAAAAAACTACCTCACCTAAAAAAAAAACAAAAAAACACCCCCCCAAAAAAAAGACAAAAAACAAACACCCCTCCCCCCCCCAAAAAAAACATAATAACCCCCCCAAAAAAACAAACACCATTCCTCCACAAAAAACCCCCCACAAAAATCAAACACCCCTCTCAAAAAAATAACCCTCCCCCCCAAAAAAACGTAATAAACCCTCAAAATACAAACACCATTCCTCCACAAAAATCAAACACCCCTCCCCCCTCCCAAAAAAACCCCTCCCCCCCAAAAAAAACAAAAAACAAACATGCCTCGACCCAAAAAACAAAACAAAAACACACACACACAAAAAGGGCAGACTCCATGGAACACTCAGTCTTTTTTCTGCCGCCACTTTTCTATGTAAAGAAACTACCCAAAAAACAAACACAATTCCCCCAACCCCCCTACGCCCAAAAAAAACCAAAGAAACAAACACCCCTCCCCCCCAAAAAAAAATAAACCCCCCAAAAAACAAACACGATTCCCCCACAAACCCCCCCCACAAAAATCAAACACCCCTCCCAAAAAAATAACCTTCCATCCAAAAAAACAAAAAACAAACACCCCTCCCCCCAAAAAAAACATAATAAACCCCCCAAAAAACAAACACCATTCCCCCACAAAAAAACCCCACAAAAATCAAACACCCCTCTCAAAAAAATAACCTCCCCCCCCAAAAAAAACGTAATAAACCCCCAAAATACAAACACCATTCCTCCACAAAACCCCCCCCACAAAAATCAAACACCCCTCCCCTTCCCAAAAAAAACAAAAAACAAACATGCCTCGCTCAAAAAAAAAAAAACACCACACACACCAAATGTCAGACTCCAAGGACCGCTCGGTCTTTTTTCTGCCGTCACTTTTCTACGTAAAGAAATCGCCCAAAAAACAAACACTATTCCCCCACAGAAAACCCCCACAAAAAACAAACACCCCTCCCCCTTCCCAAAAAAACTACCTCACCCCAAAAAAATAAAAACAACACCCCCCCAAAAAAAACAAACAAAAGACAAACCCCCCCAAACAAAAACAGAATAACCCCCCCAAAAAAAACACCATTCCTCCACAAAAAAACCCCACAAAAATCAAACACCCCTCCCAAAAAAATAACCTCCCCCCAAAAAAAACAAACAACAAACATGCCACCCCCCCAAAAAAAACACACACAAAAAGGGCAGACTCCATGGACCACTCAGTCTTTTTTCTGCCGTCACTTTTCTATGTAAAGAAATCGCCCAAAAAACAAACACAATTCCCCCAACCCCCCTACGCCCCAATTAAACCCAAAGAAACAAACACCCCTCCCCTCCAAAAAAAAATAAACCCCCCAAAAAACAAACACGATTCCCCCACAAACCCCCCCCCCACAAAAATCAAACACCCCTCCCAAAAAAATAACCTTCCCCCCAAAAAAACAAAAAACAAACACCCCTCCCCCCAAAAAAAACATAATAAACCCCCCAAAAAACAAACACCATTCCCCCACAAAAAAACCCCACAAAAAACAAACACCCCTCTCAAAAAAAAACCTCCCCCCCCAAAAAAACCGTAATAAACCCCCAAAATACAAACACCATTCCTCCACAAAACCCCCCCCCCACAAAAATCAAACACCCCTCCCCCTTCCCAAAAAAAACAAAAAACAAACATGCCTCGCTCAAAAAAAAAAAAAAACCACACACCAAATGTCAGACTCCAAGGACCGCTCGGTCTTTTTTCTGCCGTCACTTTTCTACGTAAAGAAATTGCCCAAAAAACAAACATTATTCCCCCACAGAAAACCCCCACAAAAAAAAAACACCCCTCCCCCTTCCCAAAAAAACTACCTCACCCCAAAAAAAAAAAAAAAACACCCCCCCAAAAAAACAAACAAAAGACAAACCCCCCCAAACAAAAACAGAATAACCCCCCCCAAAAAAACACCATTCCTCCACAAAAAACCCCCACAAAAATCAAACACCCCTCCCAAAAAAATAACCTCCCCCCAAAAAAAACAAACAACAAACATGCCACCCCCCAAAAAAAACACACACACACAAAAAGGGCAGACTCCATGGACCACTCAGTCTTTTTTCTGCCGTCACTTTTCTATGTAAAGAAATCGCCCAAAAAACAAACACCATTCCCCTACAGAAAACCCCCACAAAAAACAAGCACCCCTCCCCCTTCCCAAAAAAACTACCTCACCTCAAAAAAACAAACCCCCCCCCAAAAAAAACAAAAAACAAACACCCCTCCCCCTAAAAAAAAATAATAAACCCCCCAAAAAACAAACACCATTCCCCCACAAAACCCCCACAAAAACAAGCACCTCTCCCCCTTCCCAAAAAAACTACCTCACCTAAAAAAAAAACAAAAAAACACCCCCCCAAAAAAAAGACAAAAAACAAACACCCCTCCCCCCCCAAAAAAACATAATAACCCCCCCAAAAAAACAAACACCATTCCTCCACAAAAAAAACTCCACAAAAATCAAACACCCCTCTCAAAAAAATAACCCTCCCCCCCAAAAAAACGTAATAAACCCTCAAAATACAAACACCATTCCTCCAAAAAAATCAAACACCCCTCCCCCCTCCCAAAAAAACCCCTCCCCCCAAAAAAAAACAAAAAACAAACATGCCTCGACCCAAAAAACAAAACAAAAACACACACACACAAAAAGGGCAGACTCCATGGAACACTCAGTCTTTTTTCTGCCGCCACTTTTCTATGTAAAGAAACTACCCAAAAAACAAACACAATTCCCCCAACCCCCCTACGCCCAAAAAAAACCAAAGAAACAAACACCCCTCCCCCCCCAAAAAAAAATAAACCCCCCAAAAAACAAACACGATTCCCCCACAAACCCCCCCCCCCACAAAAATCAAACACCCCTCCCAAAAAAATAACCTCACCCCCAAAAAAACAAAAACAAACACCCCTCCCCCCAAAAAAAACATAATAAACCCCCCAAAAAACAAACACCATTCCCCCACAAAAAAACCCCACAAAAATCAAACACCCCTCTCAAAAAAATAACCTCCCCCCCAAAAAAAACGTAATAAACCCCCAAAATACAAACACCATTCCTCCACAAAACCCCCCCCACAAAAATCAAACACCCCTCCCCTTCCCAAAAAAAACAAACATGCCTCGCTCAAAAAAAAAAAAAAACACACACACCAAATGTCAGACTCCAAGGACCGCTCGGTCTTTTTTCTGCCGTCACTTTTCTACGTAAAGAAATCGCCCAAAAAACAAACACTATTCCCCCACAGAAAACCCCCACAAAAAACAAACACCCCTCCCCCTTCCCAAAAAAACTACCTCACCCCAAAAAAATAAAAACAACACCCCCCCCAAAAAAAACAAACAAAAGACAAACCCCCCCAAACAAAAACAGAATAACCCCCCCAAAAAAACACCATTCCTCCACAAAAAAACCCCACAAAAATCAAACACCCCTCCCAAAAAAATAACCTCCCCCCAAAAAAAACAAACAACAAACATGCCACCCCCCAAAAAAAACACACACACACAAAAAGGGCAGACTCCATGGAACACTCAGTCTTTTTTCTGCCGTCACTTTTCTATGTAAAGAAATCGCCCAAAAAACAAACACCATTCCCCTACAGAAAACCCCCACAAAAAACAAGCACCCCTCCCCCTTCCCAAAAAAACTATCTCACCTCAAAAAAACAAACCCCCCCCAAAAAAAACAAAAAACAAACACCCCTCCCCCTAAAAAAAAAATAATAAACCCTCCAAAAAACAAACACCATTCCCCCACAAAACCCCCACAAAAACAAGCACCCCTCCCCCTTCCCAAAAAAACTACCTCACCTAAACAAAAAACACCCCCCCAAAAAAAAGACAAAAAACAAACACCCCTCCCCCCCAAAAAAAAAACATAATAACCCCCCCAAAAAAACAAACACCATTCCTCCACAAAAAAACCCCCCACAAAAATCAAACACCCCTCTCAAAAAAATAACCCTCCCCCCCAAAAAAACGTAATAAACCCTCAAAATACAAACACCATTCCTCCACAAAAATCAAACACCCCTCCCCCCTCCCAAAAAAAAACCTCCCCCCCAAAAAAAACAAAAAACAAACGTGCCTCGACCCAAAAAACAAAACAAAAACACACACACACAAAAAGGGCAGACTCCATGGAACACTCAGTCTTTTTTCTGCCGCCACTTTTCTATGTAAAGAAACTACCCAAAAAACAAACACAATTCCCCCAACCCCCCTACGCCCAAAAAAAAAACAAAGAAACAAACACCCCTCCCCCCCAAAAAAAAATAAACCCCCCAAAAAACAAACACGATTCCCCCACAAACCCCCCCCCCCACAAAAATCAAACACCCCTCCCAAAAAAATAACCTTCCCCCCAAAAAAACAAAAACAAACACTCCTCCCCCCAAAAAAAACATAATAAACCCCCCAAAAAACAAACACCATTCCCCCACAAAAAAACCCCACAAAAATCAAACACCCCTCTCAAAAAAATAACCTCCCCCCCAAAAAAAACGTAATAAACCCCCAAAATACAAACACCATTCCTCCACAAAACCCCCCCCACAAAAATCAAACACCCCTCCCCTTCCCAAAAAAAACAAAAAACAAACATGCCTCGCTCAAAAAAAAAAAAACACACACACACCAAATGTCAGACTCCAAGGACCGCTCGGTCTTTTTTCTGCCGTCACTTTTCTACGTAAAGAAATTGCCCAAAAAACAAACACTATTCCCCCACAGAAAACCCCCACAAAAACAAACACCCCTCCCCCTTCCCAAAAAAACTACCTCACCCCAAAAAAATAAAAACAACACCCCCCCAAAAAAACAAACAAAAGACAAACCCCCCCCCAAACAAAAACAGAATAAACCCCCCCAAAAAAAACACCATTCCTCCACAAAAATACCCCACAAAAATCAAACACCCCTCCCAAAAAAATAACCTCCCCCCAAAAAAAACAAACAACAAACATGCCACCCCCCCAAAAAAAACACACACACACAAAAAGGGCAGACTCCATGGACCACTCAGTCTTTTTTCTGCCGTCACTTTTCTATGTACAGAAATCGCCCAAAAAACAAACACCATTCCCCTACAGAAAACCCCCACAAAAAACAAGCACCCCTCCCCCTTCCCAAAAAAACTACCTCACCTCAAAAAAACAAACCCCCCCCCCAAAAAAAAAAAAAAACAAACACCCCTCCCCCTAAAAAAAAATAATAAACCCCCCAAAAAACAAACACCATTCCCCCACAAAACCCCCACAAAAACAAGCACCCCTCCCCCTTCCCAAAAAAACTACCTCACCTAAAAAAAAACCAAAAAAACACCCCCCCAAAAAAAGACAAAAAACACCCCTCCCCCCCAAAAAAAAAACATAATAACCCCCCCAAAAAAACAAACACCATTCCTCCACAAAAAACCCCCCACAAAAATCAAACACCCCTCTCAAAAAAATAACCCTCCCCCCAAAAAAAGTAATAAACCCTCAAAATACAAACACCATTCCTCCACAAAAATCAAACACCCCTCCCCCCTCCCAAAAAAAAACCTCCCCCCCAAAAAAAACAAAAAACAAACATGCCTCGCCCAAAAAACAAAACAAAACCACACACACACAAAAAGGGCAGACTCCATGGACCACTCAGTCTTTTTTCTGCCGCCACTTTTCTATGTAAAGAAACTACCCAAAAAACAAACACAATTCCCCCAACCCCCCTACGCCCAAAAAAAACCAAAGAAACAAACACCCCTCCCCCCCAAAAAAAAATAAACCCCCCAAAAAACAAACACGATTCCCCCACAAACCCCCCCCACAAAAATCAAACACCCCTCCCAAAAAAATAACCTTCCATCCAAAAAAACAAAAAACAAACACCCCTCCCCCCAAAAAAAACATAATAAACCCCCCAAAAAACAAACACCATTCCCCCACAAAAAAACCCCACAAAAATCAAACACCCCTCTCAAAAAAATAACCTCCCCCCCCAAAAAAAACGTAATAAACCCCCAAAATACAAACACCATTCCTCCACAAAACCCCCCCCACAAAAATCAAACACCCCTCCCCTTCCCAAAAAAAACAAAAAACAAACATGCCTCGCTCAAAAAAAAAAAAAAACCACACACACCAAATGTCAGACTCCAAGGACCGCTCGGTCTTTTTTCTGCCGTCACTTTTCTACGTAAAGAAATTGCCCAAAAAACAAACATTATTCCCCCACAGAAAACCCCCACAAAAAAAAAACACCCCTCCCCCTTCCCAAAAAAACTACCTCACCCCAAAAAAAAAAAAAAAACACCCCCCCAAAAAAACAAACAAAAGACAAACCCCCCCAAACAAAAACAGAATAACCCCCCCCAAAAAAACACCATTCCTCCACAAAAAACCCCCACAAAAATCAAACACCCCTCCCAAAAAAATAACCTCCCCCCAAAAAAAACAAACAACAAACATGCCACCCCCCAAAAAAAACACACACACACACAAAAAGGGCAGACTCCATGGACCACTCAGTCTTTTTTCTGCCGTCACTTTTCTATGTAAAGAAATCGCCCAAAAAACAAACACCATTCCCCTACAGAAAACCCCCACAAAAAACAAGCACCCCTCCCCCTTCCCAAAAAAACTACCTCACCTCAAAAAAACAAACCCCCCCCCAAAAAAAACAAAAAACAAACACCCCTCCCCCTAAAAAAAAATAATAAACCCCCCAAAAAACAAACACCATTCCCCCACAAAACCCCCACAAAAACAAGCACCTCTCCCCCTTCCCAAAAAAACTACCTCACCTAAAAAAAAAACAAAAAAACACCCCCCCAAAAAAAAGACAAAAAACAAACACCCCTCCCCCCCCAAAAAAACATAATAACCCCCCCAAAAAAACAAACACCATTCCTCCACAAAAAAAACTCCACAAAAATCAAACACCCCTCTCAAAAAAATAACCCTCCCCCCCAAAAAAACGTAATAAACCCTCAAAATACAAACACCATTCCTCCAAAAAAATCAAACACCCCTCCCCCCTCCCAAAAAAACCCCTCCCCCCAAAAAAAAACAAAAAACAAACATGCCTCGACCCAAAAAACAAAACAAAAACACACACACACAAAAAGGGCAGACTCCATGGAACACTCAGTCTTTTTTCTGCCGCCACTTTTCTATGTAAAGAAACTACCCAAAAAACAAACACAATTCCCCCAACCCCCCTACGCCCAAAAAAAAAACAAAGAAACAAACACCCCTCCCCCCCAAAAAAAAATAAACCCCCCAAAAAACAAACACGATTCCCCCACAAACCCCCCCCCCCACAAAAATCAAACACCCCTCCCAAAAAAATAACCTCACCCCCAAAAAAACAAAAACAAACACTCCTCCCCCCAAAAAAAACATAATAAACCCCCCAAAAAACAAACACCATTCCCCCACAAAAAAACCCCACAAAAATCAAACACCCCTCTCAAAAAAATAACCTCCCCCCCAAAAAAAACGTAATAAACCCCCAAAATACAAACACCATTCCTCCACAAAACCCCCCCCACAAAAATCAAACACCCCTCCCCTTCCCAAAAAAAACAAAAAACAAACATGCCTCGCTCAAAAAAAAAAAAACACACACACAAATGTCAGACTCCAAGGACCGCTCGGTCTTTTTTCTGCCGTCACTTTTCTACGTAAAGAAATCGCCCAAAAAACAAACACTATTCCCCCACAGAAAACCCCCACAAAAAACAAACACCCCTCCCCCTTCCCAAAAAAACTACCTCACCCCAAAAAAATAAAAACAACACCCCCCCCAAAAAAAACAAACAAAAGACAAACCCCCCCAAACAAAAACAGAATAACCCCCCCAAAAAAACACCATTCCTCCACAAAAAAACCCCACAAAAATCAAACACCCCTCCCAAAAAAATAACCTCCCCCCAAAAAAAACAAACAACAAACATGCCACCCCCCAAAAAAAACACACACACACAAAAAGGGCAGACTCCATGGAACACTCAGTCTTTTTTCTGCCGTCACTTTTCTATGTAAAGAAATCGCCCAAAAAACAAACACCATTCCCCTACAGAAAACCCCCACAAAAAACAAGCACCCCTCCCCCTTCCCAAAAAAACTATCTCACCTCAAAAAAACAAACCCCCCCCAAAAAAAACAAAAAACAAACACCCCTCCCCCTAAAAAAAAAATAATAAACCCTCCAAAAAACAAACACCATTCCCCCACAAAACCCCCACAAAAACAAGCACCCCTCCCCCTTCCCAAAAAAACTACCTCACCTAAACAAAAAACACCCCCCCAAAAAAAAGACAAAAAACAAACACCCCTCCCCCCCAAAAAAAAAACATAATAACCCCCCCAAAAAAACAAACACCATTCCTCCACAAAAAAACCCCCCACAAAAATCAAACACCCCTCTCAAAAAAATAACCCTCCCCCCCAAAAAAACGTAATAAACCCTCAAAATACAAACACCATTCCTCCACAAAAATCAAACACCCCTCCCCCCTCCCAAAAAAAAACCTCCCCCCCAAAAAAAACAAAAAACAAACGTGCCTCGACCCAAAAAACAAAACAAAAACACACACACACAAAAAGGGCAGACTCCATGGAACACTCAGTCTTTTTTCTGCCGCCACTTTTCTATGTAAAGAAACTACCCAAAAAACAAACACAATTCCCCCAACCCCCCTACGCCCAAAAAAAAAACAAAGAAACAAACACCCCTCCCCCCCAAAAAAAAATAAACCCCCCAAAAAACAAACACGATTCCCCCACAAACCCCCCCCCCCACAAAAATCAAACACCCCTCCCAAAAAAATAACCTTCCCCCCAAAAAAACAAAAACAAACACTCCTCCCCCCAAAAAAAACATAATAAACCCCCCAAAAAACAAACACCATTCCCCCACAAAAAAACCCCACAAAAATCAAACACCCCTCTCAAAAAAATAACCTCCCCCCCAAAAAAAACGTAATAAACCCCCAAAATACAAACACCATTCCTCCACAAAACCCCCCCCACAAAAATCAAACACCCCTCCCCTTCCCAAAAAAAACAAAAAACAAACATGCCTCGCTCAAAAAAAAAAAAACACCACACACACCAAATGTCAGACTCCAAGGACCGCTCGGTCTTTTTTCTGCCGTCACTTTTCTACGTAAAGAAATTGCCCAAAAAACAAACACTATTCCCCCACAGAAAACCCCCACAAAAACAAACACCCCTCCCCCTTCCCAAAAAAACTACCTCACCCCAAAAAAATAAAAACAACACCCCCCCAAAAAAACAAACAAAAGACAAACCCCCCCCCAAACAAAAACAGAATAAACCCCCCCAAAAAAAACACCATTCCTCCACAAAAATACCCCACAAAAATCAAACACCCCTCCCAAAAAAATAACCTCCCCCCAAAAAAAACAAACAACAAACATGCCACCCCCCCAAAAAAAACACACACACACAAAAAGGGCAGACTCCATGGACCACTCAGTCTTTTTTCTGCCGTCACTTTTCTATGTACAGAAATCGCCCAAAAAACAAACACCATTCCCCTACAGAAAACCCCCACAAAAAACAAGCACCCCTCCCCCTTCCCAAAAAAACTACCTCACCTCAAAAAAACAAACCCCCCCCCCAAAAAAAAAAAAAAAACAAACACCCCTCCCCCTAAAAAAAAATAATAAACCCCCCAAAAAACAAACACCATTCCCCCACAAAACCCCCACAAAAACAAGCACCCCTCCCCCTTCCCAAAAAAACTACCTCACCTAAAAAAAAACCAAAAAAACACCCCCCCAAAAAAAGACAAAAAACACCCCTCCCCCCCAAAAAAAAAACATAATAACCCCCCCAAAAAAACAAACACCATTCCTCCACAAAAAACCCCCCACAAAAATCAAACACCCCTCTCAAAAAAATAACCCTCCCCCCAAAAAAAGTAATAAACCCTCAAAATACAAACACCATTCCTCCACAAAAATCAAACACCCCTCCCCCCTCCCAAAAAAAAACCTCCCCCCCAAAAAAAACAAAAAACAAACATGCCTCGCCCAAAAAACAAAACAAAACCACACACACACAAAAAGGGCAGACTCCATGGACCACTCAGTCTTTTTTCTGCCGCCACTTTTCTATGTAAAGAAACTACCCAAAAAACAAACACAATTCCCCCAACCCCCCTACGCCCAAAAAAAACCAAAGAAACAAACACCCCTCCCCCCCAAAAAAAAATAAACCCCCCAAAAAACAAACACGATTCCCCCACAAACCCCCCCCACAAAAATCAAACACCCCTCCCAAAAAAATAACCTTCCATCCAAAAAAACAAAAAACAAACACCCCTCCCCCCAAAAAAAACATAATAAACCCCCCAAAAAACAAACACCATTCCCCCACAAAAAAACCCCACAAAAATCAAACACCCCTCTCAAAAAAATAACCTCCCCCCCCAAAAAAAACATAATAAACCCCCAAAATACAAACACCATTCCTCCACAAAACCCCCCCCACAAAAATCAAACACCCCTCCCCTTCCCAAAAAAAACAAAAAACAAACATGCCTCGCTCAAAAAAAAAAAAACACCACACACACCAAATGTCAGACTCCAAGGACCGCTCGGTCTTTTTTCTGCCGTCACTTTTCTACGTAAAGAAATCGCCCAAAAAACAAACACTATTCCCCCACAGAAAACCCCCACAAAAAACAAACACCCCTCCCCCTTCCCAAAAAAACTACCTCACCCCAAAAAAATAAAAACAACACCCCCCCAAAAAAAACAAACAAAAGACAAACCCCCCCAAACAAAAACAGAATAACCCCCCCAAAAAAAACACCATTCCTCCACAAAAAAACCCCACAAAAATCAAACACCCCTCCCAAAAAAATAACCTCCCCCCAAAAAAAACAAACAACAAACATGCCACCCCCCCAAAAAAAACACACACAAAAAGGGCAGACTCCATGGACCACTCAGTCTTTTTTCTGCCGTCACTTTTCTATGTAAAGAAATCGCCCAAAAAACAAACACAATTCCCCCAACCCCCCTACGCCCCAATTAAACCCAAAGAAACAAACACCCCTCCCCTCCAAAAAAAAATAAACCCCCCAAAAAACAAACACGATTCCCCCACAAACCCCCCCCCCACAAAAATCAAACACCCCTCCCAAAAAAATAACCTTCCCCCCAAAAAAACAAAAAACAAACACCCCTCCCCCCAAAAAAAACATAATAAACCCCCCAAAAAACAAACACCATTCCCCCACAAAAAAACCCCACAAAAAACAAACACCCCTCTCAAAAAAAAACCTCCCCCCCCAAAAAAACCGTAATAAACCCCCAAAATACAAACACCATTCCTCCACAAAACCCCCCCCCCCACAAAAATCAAACACCCCTCCCCCTTCCCAAAAAAAACAAAAAACAAACATGCCTCGCTCAAAAAAAAAAAAAAACCACACACCAAATGTCAGACTCCAAGGACCGCTCGGTCTTTTTTCTGCCGTCACTTTTCTACGTAAAGAAATTGCCCAAAAAACAAACATTATTCCCCCACAGAAAACCCCCACAAAAAAAAAACACCCCTCCCCCTTCCCAAAAAAACTACCTCACCCCAAAAAAAAAAAAAAAACACCCCCCCAAAAAAACAAACAAAAGACAAACCCCCCCAAACAAAAACAGAATAACCCCCCCCAAAAAAACACCATTCCTCCACAAAAAACCCCCACAAAAATCAAACACCCCTCCCAAAAAAATAACCTCCCCCCAAAAAAAACAAACAACAAACATGCCACCCCCCAAAAAAAACACACACACACAAAAAGGGCAGACTCCATGGAACACTCAGTCTTTTTTCTGCCGTCACTTTTCTATGTAAAGAAATCGCCCAAAAAACAAACACCATTCCCCTACAGAAAACCCCCACAAAAAACAAGCACCCCTCCCCCTTCCCAAAAAAACTACCTCACCTCAAAAAAACAAACCCCCCCCCAAAAAAAACAAAAAACAAACACCCCTCCCCCTAAAAAAAAATAATAAACCCCCCAAAAAACAAACACCATTCCCCCACAAAACCCCCACAAAAACAAGCACCTCTCCCCCTTCCCAAAAAAACTACCTCACCTAAAAAAAAAACAAAAAAACACCCCCCCAAAAAAAAGACAAAAAACAAACACCCCTCCCCCCCCAAAAAAACATAATAACCCCCCCAAAAAAACAAACACCATTCCTCCACAAAAAAAACTCCACAAAAATCAAACACCCCTCTCAAAAAAATAACCCTCCCCCCCAAAAAAACGTAATAAACCCTCAAAATACAAACACCATTCCTCCAAAAAAATCAAACACCCCTCCCCCCTCCCAAAAAAACCCCTCCCCCCAAAAAAAAACAAAAAACAAACATGCCTCGACCCAAAAAACAAAACAAAAACACACACACACAAAAAGGGCAGACTCCATGGAACACTCAGTCTTTTTTCTGCCGCCACTTTTCTATGTAAAGAAACTACCCAAAAAACAAACACAATTCCCCCAACCCCCCTACGCCCAAAAAAAACCAAAGAAACAAACACCCCTCCCCCCCCAAAAAAAAATAAACCCCCCAAAAAACAAACACGATTCCCCCACAAACCCCCCCCCCCACAAAAATCAAACACCCCTCCCAAAAAAATAACCTCACCCCCAAAAAAACAAAAACAAACACCCCTCCCCCCAAAAAAAACATAATAAACCCCCCAAAAAACAAACACCATTCCCCCACAAAAAAACCCCACAAAAATCAAACACCCCTCTCAAAAAAATAACCTCCCCCCCAAAAAAAACGTAATAAACCCCCAAAATACAAACACCATTCCTCCACAAAACCCCCCCCACAAAAATCAAACACCCCTCCCCTTCCCAAAAAAAACAAACATGCCTCGCTCAAAAAAAAAAAAAAACACACACACCAAATGTCAGACTCCAAGGACCGCTCGGTCTTTTTTCTGCCGTCACTTTTCTACGTAAAGAAATCGCCCAAAAAACAAACACTATTCCCCCACAGAAAACCCCCACAAAAAACAAACACCCCTCCCCCTTCCCAAAAAAACTACCTCACCCCAAAAAAATAAAAACAACACCCCCCCCAAAAAAAACAAACAAAAGACAAACCCCCCCAAACAAAAACAGAATAACCCCCCCAAAAAAACACCATTCCTCCACAAAAAAACCCCACAAAAATCAAACACCCCTCCCAAAAAAATAACCTCCCCCCAAAAAAAACAAACAACAAACATGCCACCCCCCAAAAAAAACACACACACACAAAAAGGGCAGACTCCATGGAACACTCAGTCTTTTTTCTGCCGTCACTTTTCTATGTAAAGAAATCGCCCAAAAAACAAACACCATTCCCCTACAGAAAACCCCCACAAAAAACAAGCACCCCTCCCCCTTCCCAAAAAAACTATCTCACCTCAAAAAAACAAACCCCCCCCAAAAAAAACAAAAAACAAACACCCCTCCCCCTAAAAAAAAAATAATAAACCCTCCAAAAAACAAACACCATTCCCCCACAAAACCCCCACAAAAACAAGCACCCCTCCCCCTTCCCAAAAAAACTACCTCACCTAAACAAAAAACACCCCCCCAAAAAAAAGACAAAAAACAAACACCCCTCCCCCCCAAAAAAAAAACATAATAACCCCCCCAAAAAAACAAACACCATTCCTCCACAAAAAAACCCCCCACAAAAATCAAACACCCCTCTCAAAAAAATAACCCTCCCCCCCAAAAAAACGTAATAAACCCTCAAAATACAAACACCATTCCTCCACAAAAATCAAACACCCCTCCCCCTCCCAAAAAAAAACCTCCCCCCCAAAAAAAACAAAAAACAAACGTGCCTCGACCCAAAAAACAAAACAAAAACACACACACACAAAAAGGGCAGACTCCATGGAACACTCAGTCTTTTTTCTGCCGCCACTTTTCTATGTAAAGAAACTACCCAAAAAACAAACACAATTCCCCCAACCCCCCTACGCCCAAAAAAACCCAAAGAAACAAACACCCCTCCCCCCAAAAAAAAATAAACCCCCCAAAAAACAAACACGATTCCCCCACAAACCCCCCCCCCCACAAAAATCAAACACCCCTCCCAAAAAAATAACCTTCCCCCCAAAAAAAACATAATAAACCCCCCAAAAAACAAACACCATTCCCCCACAAAAAAACCCCACAAAAATCAAACACCCCTCTCAAAAAAATAACCTCCCCCCCAAAAAAAACGTAATAAACCCCCAAAATACAAACACCATTCCTCTACAAAACCCCCCCCACAAAAATCAAACACCCCTCCCCTTCCCAAAAAAAACAAACATGCCTCGCTCAAAAAAAAAAAAAAAACACACACACCAAATGTCAGACTCCAAGGACCGCTCGGTCTTTTTTCTGCCGTAACTTTTCTACGTAAAGAAATCGCCCAAAAAACAAACACTATTCCCCCACAGAAAACCCCCACAAAAAACAAACACCCCTCCCCCTTCCCAAAAAAACTACCTCACCCCAAAAAAATAAAAACAACACCCCCCCAAAAAAACAAACAAAAGACAAACCCCCCCAAACAAAAACAGAATAACCCCCCCAAAAAAAACACCATTCCTCCACAAAAAAACCCCACAAAAATCAAACACCCCTCCCAAAAAAATAACCTCCCCCCAAAAATAAACAAACAACAAACATGCCACCCCCCCAAAAAAACACACACACACAAAAAGGGCAAACTCCATGGACCACTCAGTCTTTTTTCTGCCGCCACTTTTCTATGTAAAGAAACTACCCAAAAAACAAACACAATTCCCCCAACCCCCCTACGCCCAAAAAAAACCAAAGAAACAAACACCCCTCCCCCCCCCAAAAAAAAATAAACCCCCCAAAAAACAAACACGATTCCCCCACAAACCCCCCCCCACAAAAATCAAACACCCCTCCCAAAAAAATAACCTCCCCCCCAAAAAAACAAAAACAAACACCCCTCCCCCCAAAAAAAACATAATAAACCCCCCAAAAAACAAACACCATTCCCCCACAAAAAAACCCCACAAAAATCAAACACCCCTCTCAAAAAAATAACCTCCCCCCCCAAAAAAAACGTAATAAACCCCCAAAATACAAACACCATTCCTCCACAAAACCCCCCCCACAAAAATCAAACACCCCTCCCCTTCCCAAAAAAAACAAAAAACAAACATGCCTCGCTCAAAAAAAAACAAAACACACACACACCAAATGTCAGACTCCAAGGACCGCTCGGTCTTTTTTCTGCCGTCACTTTTCTACGTAAAGAAATCGCCCAAAAAACAAACACTATTCCCCCACAGAAAACCCCCACAAAAATCAAACACCCCTCCCAAAAAAATAACCTCCCCCCAAAAAAAACAAACAACAAACATGCCACCCCCCAAAAAAAACACACACACACAAAAAGGGCAGACTCCAAGGACCACTCAGTCTTTTTTCTGCCGTCACTTTTCTACGTAAAGAATTCTAACTCGCTTTCTTTTTTAATAAAGTTTTCTTTTTCACCAGAATATACATTGAGTTTGATGTTCATTCCCCCCCCCCCTCCTTATTCTCACGTAATCCGGCTGCGTGGTCAGAATTAACTGGTAAATCCTAATACAGCGACTGTTATCTAGAATGGATTAATTTCAGCACGAAGGTGTTTGAAAAACTCTGCTTTCCCGATAAGAAACAGTCACAGAAATAAAATATAAAGAATAAATTAAATGGGTATTAAGGAGGATATTTTCCTGCGCATCTCACAAGATCCCCCCCCCGATACGGGCGAGGCGAGGAAGTCTCTGATAACGGGAAGATCTCCGAATACACAGCGTATTGCTCCTGGGCTTCAAGAAATAAAAAAAAGTAAACGGCTTTTGTTTGAGGCTAATATTTATTGAACAGAACGGTATTACAAGGTATTAAAAATGTTGAAAGAGATTTGTATCATCCGTCTGCAGAATATCGACATTTTTATTACTAAGAGCAGAAATCTGGTTATTTATATCCCCATTAGATGTCGTTATGTTTATAATATGGTTATCATTTGGTGGAGCTGAGACTAATAAAGGAATGAGCGCTAAATAAACACGCCGATGTATAGATCCAGGAGACCAATGTCGCAGAAAACTATTTACATGAAGCAAACAAGAAAGGCCTAGGACAGGAATCCTGCGACTCTCCAGCTGTTGGAGGACTACAAGTTCCATCATGCCTCTGCGAGTCATAGCTGTAACTGTCAGTTTTGTAATGTTGCAATGCCTCATGGGAAATGTAGTTCCACAACAGCTAGAGAGCCGCAGGTTGCCTACCCCTGGACTAGGAGGTACAACCTATGTATGCTGCCATTTTAAAAAACTATTTAACCCCTTGCCTACCGGGCACCTCTACCCCTTCCTGCCTACCGGGCACTTCTACCCCCTTCCTGCCTACCGGGCACCTCTACCCCTTCCTGCCTACCGGGTACTTCTACCCCCTTCCTGCCTACAGGACACTTCTACCCCCTTCCTGCCTACCGGGCACCTCTACCCCTTCCTGCCTACCGGGTACTTCTACCCCCTTCCTGCCTACAGGGCACCTCTACCCCTTCCTGCCTACCGGGTACTTCTACCCCCTTCCTGCCTACAGGACACTTCTACCCCCTTCCTGCCTACCGGGCACCTCTACCCCTTCCTGCCTACCGGGTACTTCTACCCCCTTCCTGCCTACCGGGCACTTCTACCCCTTCCTGCCTACAGGGCACTTCTACCCCCTTCCTGCCTACCGGGTACTTCTACCCCCTTCCTGCCTACCGGGCACTTCTACCCCCTTCCCGCCTGCCGGGCACTTCTACCCCCTTCCTGCCTACCGGGTACTTCCACCCCCTTCCTGCCTACAGGGCACTTCTACCCCCTTCCTGCCTACCGGACACTTCTACCCCCTTCCTGCCTACAGGACACTTCTACCCCCTTCCTGCCTACCGGACACTTCTACCCCCTTCCTGCCTACCAGGCACTTCTACCCCCTTCCTGCCTACAGGGCACTTCTACCCCCTTCCTGCCTACCGGACACTTCCACCCCCTTCCTGCCTACAGGGCACTTCTACCCCCTTCCTGCCTACCGGACACTTCTACCCCCTTCCTGCCTACAGGGCACTTCTACCCCCTTCCTGCCTACAGGGCACTTCTACCCCCTTCCTGCCTACAGGGCACTTCTACCCCCTTCCTGCCTACAGGGCACTATTACCCCCTTCCTGCCTACAGGGCACTTCTACCCCCTTCCTGCCTACCGGGCACTTCTACCCCTTCCTGCCTACCGGGCACTTCTACCTCCTTCCTGCCTACCGGGCACTTCTACCTCCTTCCTGCCTACCGGGCACTTCTACCCCATTCCTGCCTACAGGGCACTTCTACCCCCTTCCTGCCTACCGGGCACTTCTACCTCCTTCCTGCCTACCGGGCACTTCTACCCCATTCCTGCCTACAGGGCACCTCTACCCCCTTCCTGCCTACAGGGCACTTCTACCCCCTTCCTGCCTACCGGGCACTTCTACCTTCTTCCTGCCTACAGGGCACTTCTACCCCCTTCCTGCCTAACGTAGTAAGCAATCATGTCAGAAGTGACATCTTGCTTACTACTCTGCATGTGATCACTGTTTGGCCAATCAGTGATCACATGATCGGGACCTCGCACAGATGTCCCGTACGACGATCGGTGTCCCAGGGAGCGCGCACAAGAAGGGGCTGCCGTCCAGCCGTTTATATACATGGGCCAGACGGGAAGTGGTTAATCACCTCGGGGTTTTTTATTTTTTTGATAAACAAACCAAAAACGTTTGAAAAAAAAAAAGTTTTTTCTTAGTTTTTGTTATAAAATTTTGTAAATAAGTGATTTTTCTCCTTCACTGAGGTGCGCTAATGAGGCTTCAGTGATGGAGACTGATAGGTGGCACTGATGGGCGCTGATGAGGAGGCACTGGTAGGTGGCACTGATGGGCATTGACAGGCATCACTGATGGGCACTGAAAGGCAGCACTGATACATGACACTGATAGGCGGCACTGACTGTCACTGTTAGGAGGCACTGATAGGCGGCACTGACTAGAATTGATAGGTGGCACTGACTGGCACTGAAAGGCAGCTCAGATGGGCACTCATATGTAACATTGACGAGGCACGGATGAGCACTGACAGATGGCATTGATAGGCACTGACAGGTGGCACTGCTGGGGCTACACGGATCATAGATGTCCCCTCTGAGTAATGCTGATTACCGGCTCTCCTCTCCTCTGTCAGCGTGACAGCCCGTGAGGAGAGAAATGCCGATAACAGACATTTCCTTATTTACATGCGATCAGCTGTGATTGGACACAGCTGATCACATGACCGAGCCAACATCTTCAGCTCTTTCCATTGATAGGTGTCTGAGGGACACAGCTCACCACCGATTGCCGCACTGCGCGCCCCCTGGAACCATGCACGCACGGTTAGAGTGGTAGAAACGTCATATGACATCCCCCCAGAACCAGAAAACCGCCTTGCGCCCGTCATTCCCTTTTATGGCGGGCGGGAGGCGGTGAAGTAAGGAGTAGAAAAAAAAAATGGGGGATGAGAGAGAGACAGCCACAACCCTGGAGAAAGACAACTGGAACTCAGAAAAGCTTAAAACCCATCCATGCCTCCAACCAAGCCGCATGATTGTTTCTCCACCCTATGCAAAATGCTGGTCACCACTGGACAGGAAGGACATTATGCCAGATAGAGACTGGACACCATGCATTCCATGTGAGAAAATGGACCTCTAGACTAACTAAACAATTATATCCAAACAAAGCATTGAATTCTCCATACATTCATCCAGTATACCCCAGTGTAGCTCCTCTTTGTAGATGTAGCACTACCCCCTTAGGGGTTGCTGTTGAATTGGGGTCCCCCTATAGCACAGCCAGTCAGCATTTTCCACACAAGCTTTCATCCATAGACAGAAATCAGGCCTTGAGCGATGGTTGTGTTATTTTATTAAGGGGATTAAACTTGGATAGGGTAAGTAGTGTACAGGGGCGGACTGACAACTCATGGGGCCCCTGGGAAATAGGGGATCATGGGGCCCCTGTGTCCTTTCCCACATTCAAAAAAGCCTATAAAAAGGTACCGGGGCATTTCATGGGGCCCCCTACTGACCTCGGGCAGTGCCCGAGTGCTCGAAAAGTCAGTCCGCCCCTGGGGGTGTATAAGATGCCCAAGGGAAGTGAACTCTGAGGATAAACATCCTGAACTATTCACAGCTTCTTTTCTCTGACACACAGTCTCTGTTGGTTTGCTAGCCAGCGGCTCCAGTTGTACTACCCCAGACCCTAGATGATCTCCTCTTCATCCAGCAATCTGGAGACTTTCTTCCTGAGCAGGGGATCTGGCATCTGTTCCTTTAAATGGGTAAGGTGTACAGTCACAAGCAGAGGGCTAATTTGGATTTCCACCAAAGTGCTCCTTCCCCTATCCGCCCAGGGGGGGCAGGTGTACTCACTCAGGTCTTCTCCTGTACCGCTTGCAGAGTGGCTGCTACTACCAGGCCTATCAGCTGGGCCGCTCCTTCCCTGCCATATAGGTGGTCCTCTCTCAGGAGGCCAGTGTGTCCTGACTTTTCCTCTTTTCCAGCTCCAGACTTGCAGGCAGGCCCCATCCCACCAGGCCTCCTGGCAGCCTCCCTCCTCAACCTCACATCTTCTTCTCTCCTTCTTCCATCCGACTCCCCACATTCCTGCTACTGAGCAGGCTCCTACACTTTTAAGGGAGTACAAACCCCTTGCCAAACCTTCTATTGGGGATTGACTGAGGTCCCTCAAGAGTAAGACCAGCCACTTCTCATATCCACCCACTGCCTCCAAGGCCCTCCTCCAAAAGCCTCAAGGGAGGATTCCAGATTGACTGGCCTGCAGAGTCAGCCTCAGAATTTGACCCCTCTGACTATCTCACCTGAGCTTCTAATCAGCTTCTCACTAACCATCAGGGTCTAGATCCCCCTAGCTAAACTAGGAGGGTGCTACATAGAATTAGGTAAATTTAATTTTTGGCTCCTCTGTATCCAGCAGAGCAGAATTTCATTGATTTTGGCTTTTCTGGGCCTTGCTGGTTGCAGGCCCAACTACAGTACTCCTCCCTGTATTCTAGTAAGTTCTGGGATATAGTGCGTTGGAAGAGGTAGATCCCTGGCTGAATATTCATGCAGCCTCAGCCAAGTCCTGGTCAAGGGGGTAACCAGCAGGGGGCTGAGATGTGTATAAATAGCCTGGGCCCTGGAACAGCAAGTTCCTTGTACTGTGGAATAAACCCAGCCTGGAGGGGCTGCTGCCCTCCTGGGCAGAATATCTAAAGACTGCAGGAGGTTCATCGAAGTCCCAGCTCAGTGAGAGCTGGGGAAACTATTGCTAAATCTGCTGAGAACAGTTGGGAGAAAGTCATCTGAGGATGTGGTCTGGAGGCAGTATAGGGTCTTGCTGGTGATGGAAGGAGGCATACTGGGGCACAGTGAGTTGAGGCCTGAGACAGAAAGATCCTAAAGATTCTGTTGCTGCCTAACCCTTTTGAGAGACTGTTCCAGAGTTGCTGGACTAGGGCTGCTTCCAGAGTGGAAGTCCCCTAAGCTGTATGTCCACTAATTCTTACACAAGATGCCTACCCCGAAGAACTAGATTTGGAGTATCCCAAGGCTCATCCTTTACCCCATCCATGTTTTTCAAGCAATAAATCCTAATCTTGCCTGGTTATTTTGTAGAGAAACTGGGAAGCTGCTGTATGCCCGCCTGCACCCATTTGGGAATAGAGCAGCGGGACCTTTTACAGGTCTGTGCGCTACACCATACTAGAGAGGAAAGGAACACCAAGGACCTGACCCACCTATTTATACTGCATATCTCTATGTTAAAATGGCAACAAAGCAGGAACTGGTCCATAGTTACCTACTCACCCACGCACTACTGCCATTTACAACAGTGAATCATCTCTCTGCGTAATCCAAATTGTCCGTAATATATTACCAATACAGTATGGAACTTGGGAAACAGCAGTGAAAATAAATTGGGTTGACCATACCTAAGCCACCCTCTCTCCTGGTGACATTCCTCTTGGTGAGATTCAGTCTGTTCCCCCAGAGCCTTTGGAAGAAAAAACTTTAGACTATAGCACAGAGAGACATTGGCAAGATGCAGATAATATTAAAATAATAAAAAAACATTGGAATGAGGTAAGATTTAAAAAAATCAAGTTTTTCCTTCAGATAATTTCCGTCATTCCCAACTGGCTAGCCTAGCAACTTTCCTACATGTTTTAAGGCTTTAATCATTTATAGTTGAGTCTCAAAGTCAAGTAACGTAATTTTTTTCTGTGGCATCAGAAAGGCATTCAGGAGACTCAGCCTCAAACTTTCCATCTGGAAAAGTTAATCCTTCTCCTGGTTTAACTTGCAGCCTGGGGTTTCAAAGAATTGTGAGACCACCTGCTCCACTTCACCTGTCCCAATAATGATCACCAAAATATCATCCACATAGGCCACAACCCTCAAAGGCAGCTCACCTGGGAGCCCTACCAATACCCCACATATGGGGGTTTCCTCCTTTTGAGGGGTTGACCACAAATACATATTGAAGGAGACTTAGTGGACAATGCTAGTGCTCACCAGAGTCAACCTCCAAGGGCTGCCCAACCCACCATTTACAAGAAAGAGGCTATGAGACCCCTTGCACAAGACATTTAACCAATCGACTGTACTTGCTAAGAAGCAACCATAGGTACTCAAGGTTGACACGATCAAAGGATTTTGCTTGATCCAGCACTAGAAAACTTTGCAAAGGCCACTGGGCATTCTGCATCTCTCCAAGGCCTCCTGAACAGCTGAAACTGCTGTGAAGGCTCTTCTACCTTGGAGAAAACAGTTCTAAATATGAGAAAGCACCAGAAAAATATCTTCAAAAGCACCTTTCCATTGACATTGAGAAGGCTGATGGGGTACCAGCAGGGGTGAACTGACAACTCATGGGGCCCCTGGGCAATAGGGGATCATGGGGCCTCGCCCACACTCAAACCACACCCAAAAAAGCCTATGAAAGGTACCAGGGACATCTCATGGGGCCCCCTACTGACCCCGGGCCCTCAGGCACTGCCCGAATACCCAAATGGTCAGTACGCCCCTGGGTACCAGTTATCAATTATCCAAAGATCTTTTACTTTTTGACAGAAGAATAACAGCAGAGCTCCTCATGTAGGGGGCAACACCCTCTCAGCAAGGCAACTGTTAAAAACCTCTTCCAAATACAGAGTCAATATAGACTTAAAGTTCCTATAAAACTCAACCGTCAAGCCATCTAGTCCAGGTGACCTATGCAGACAGCTGTTTAATTCCCTCCTCACCACTTCAATGGTGATCTCCTCTGTCAAATTCACCAAGAGAACACCTCCACCCCGAGACCTGAAGTAGGTACCACAAAGCATTCCATCTTGCCCAGATCAATCTCTTTCCTTCCAAGAAGGTCAGCATAAAAGGAATGTTACATCCTTTAAGATCCTTGACCTGGACTTTGTCAGGGAATCTGTACTGTCCCTGAGGCCAATAACCATCTAACAGCTGCACCTCAATTTCAGTGTGGTACTTCTCACAGTCTCTCTCCAGAGCCAAAGAGGCATGATGGTTGTACGGAGGAGTTTCACATCAGAGATCTCCTCTTTCAATTTTGGTCTCCACAGAACTTCCCATTCAGGTCTCAAACTGCACCAAGCCTCATATCACTTCCAGAACAGCAAAACCCATGGACTGGTGAAGATGATGTGGCTCCCATCCACAAGGGTGAGGGCACATAAGTCATTTGCCCAAAGACCCATTTGCAAGACCGCTCCATCCTCTCATTTAAGCATGACCAAATTGAGTTTATGACCTCTAAAACTACCAGTTTTGGCCAATATATTAAATGGCATAAAAATTATTTAGTCACTGTCTGGAGCTCGGAAGGATTTATCTAATCAGGCACATTATCCGATATGTCCTCAGCTGTAAATACCAGCTTGTCCCCCATACCAGGGACTCATTTGATTTGATCTCCCTTAGAATGCAACCTGAGTCCTGTGAAGGTGTAGGACTAATTACCTCACCGTGAGGATGAGGGGATCAGAACTGGAGGTCTCCTCCACCACCTAACTTACTTCCATCTTTGTCATTCTTTCAAACCTTTGGTCATTCCAATTTTTTTTTATTAAATGGTCCATTTCTCTCTTCCAGCATGACTGGATTTGGTGTTCCACTTGGACCTTAGCCATATGGATTTCTGAATCCATGGAGCCGTGATTTCAGTCTAACATCCCCTCACGCTGCTTTCGTAAGCGCTCCTCCTCTAAGCTTTAGGTTTATAGAGTTTGTTCCATTCCTGATTGAAGATACTAATTCCAGCCACCATTCTCTCCTCAATGGATTCCTCACCTTCACCAGGGACAGAGAGATCACCAGCCTTTGATTACACCAAGGCATGCATCTCACCCATCAGACCAGGGGGTGGCTGTGAGCTCCCAGAAGGAGAAACTCCTCTGGCCTCCATAGCTTCCCCAGGAAGGAGCCAAGAGAACTGGAATGTTTTTTCCACATTGCCCTTACACAAAGACTCAGGATTACTTGTATAGTAACCGCACCTACTGCCAACTGGAAACTCTTCTCCCTCCTAACACACCTCTGCTGCTGGAGGCTCTTCTGCTCCTTTCCCTATTTAACTCTCCTCTCCTGAAATACTCTGCACTGCCGGAGGACTCCGCTCCTTCCTCTATAAATCTCTACTCCTGAAATACTCTGCACTGCCGGAGGACTCCGCTCCTTTCTCTATAACTCCTCTCCTGAAATACTCTGCACTGCTGGAGGACTCCGCTCCTTCCCCTATAAATCTCTACTCCTGAAATACTCTGCGCTGCTGGAGGACTCCGCTCCTTCCTCTATAACTCCTCTCCTGAAATACTCTGCACTGCTGGAGGACTCCGCTCCTTCCTCTATAACTCCTCTCCTGAAATACTCTGCACTGCTGGAGGACTCCGCTCCTTCCTCTATAACTCCTCTCCTGAAATACTCTGCACTGCTGGAGGACTCTGCTCCTTCCCCTATAAATCTCTACTCCTGAAATACTCTGCACTGCTGGAGGACTCTGCCCCTTCCTCTATAACTCTCCTCTCCTGAAATACTCTGCCCTGCCGGAGGACTCCATTCCTTCCTCTATAACTCTCCTCTCCTGGAATACTCTGCTTTGCTGGAGGACTCCGCTCCTTCCTCTATAACTCCTCTCCTGAAATACTCTGCGCCGCTGGGGGACTCCTCTCCTTCCTCTATAACTCTCCTCTCCAGAAATACTCTGCGCTGCTGGAGGACTCCGCTCCTTCCTCTATACCTCTCCTCTCCTGAAATACTCTGCACTGCTGGAGGACTCCGCTCCTTCCTCTATAACTCTCCTCTTCTGAAATACTCTGCACTGCTGGAGGACTCCTCTGCTGAAATACTCTGCTCTGCTGGAGGACTCCTCTGCTGAAATACTCTGCACTGCTGGAGGACTCCGCTCCTTCCTCTATAACTCCTCTCCTGAAATACTCTGCGCCGCTTGAGGACTCCGCTCCTTCCTCTATAACTCTCCTCTCCTGAAATACTCTGCACTGCTGGAGGACTCCGCTCCTTCCTCTATAACTCCTCTCCTGAAATACTCTGCGCCGCTTGAGGACTCCGCTCCTTCCTCTATAACTCTCCTCTCCTGAAATACTCTGCACTGCTGGAGGACTCCTCTACTGAAATACTCTGCGCTGCTGGAGGACTCCGCTCCTTCCTCTATAACTCTCCTCTCCTGAAATACTCTGCTCTGCTGGAGGACTCCGCTCCTTCCTCTATAACTCTCCTCTCCTGAAATACTCTGCACTGCTGGAGGACTCCGCTCCTTCCTCTATAACTTCCTCTGCTGAAATACTCTGCACTGCTGGGGGACTTCTCTCCTGAAATACTCTGCACTGCTGGGGGACTTCTCTCCTGAAATACTCTGCGCTGCTGGAGGACTCCTCTGCTGAAATACTCTGCACTGCTGCCCCTTCCTCTATCTTCACTGTTCTGTTTGGGAAATAATATTTGCACAGGGAACTGCTTAGCCGTCTCGATCCTCCCTCCTGTCTGGAATTGATGTTTATATTCTCTCCATCACTCGGCGCCGGAGCCCGATAGACCTCCAAGGTGATTTATGAAATAATTGATTAACATTTTGAGTTTGCATCAGCCGAAGATGCCGATGGAATGGCTCCATTCTCTTTTTACGGCCAGTGAATGTGACATATTTCTGAAGCCATAAAGCCGTAAAACGCTGAATTCTTTTTAACCGTTTTCTGCTTCCCGACGATTTGACAGCAATAAAGGAGTCGTTGAATCCACTTTAATTCCACATTAGTCATATGGCCAAGTGAAACGCGACGCTTGTTTAAAAACGCTCCTCCATTTAGGTGCTGAGGAACGGCGCATTTTATCACCGGTAACACCTGACAGGTTTTTGATAAGTGCTTACACAAAATAAATCACTTTGGGTAATCTTCTGAACGCGATTCGCGCAATTTTATTTTTTTTTAAAATGCCATTTGTCGAAAATACGTTTAAAAATCGGCATTTAGTTTAGAATAGGTCCTGAAATGAACGATATGACAGATACGCTGGATTTGTGTATAAAAGGGAAAAATATCTACAGTCAATGTTTATTGGTCTATGCCATGGAAAGTCATTTTTGATACAAATCTCTCATTTTTGTTTTTATCTCTCGCTGTTCCGTGTTTTCATAATGATATTTTATCTACACATAGCACTAGTGATGGGCCGAACACCCCCCTTTTTGGTTTGCGGTCAAACATAATGAAAGTTCAACTGCGAACTTCAAACAGAGGGGACACTTCACTGAGCGGTATCTTACCGTATCTGAATATGCGATAACATACCACGCAGGTACTATTATTATTATTATACAGAATTTATATTATTATTATAATTATAATTCAGGATTTATAATATTATTATTATTCAGGATTTATATTATTATTATACAGGATTTATATTATTATTATTATTATAATTATAATTCAGGATTTATATTATTTTATTATTATAATTCAGGATTTATATTATTATTATTCAGGATGTATATTATTATTATTATTATTATTATAATTCAGGATTTATATTATTATTATTATTATTATTATTAATATTATTATTATTATTATACAGGATTTATATTATTATTATAATTCAGGATTTATATTATTAATATAATTCAGGATTTATAATATTATTATTATAATTTCAGGATTTATATTATTATTATTCAGGATTTATATTATTATTATTATTATTATTATAATTCAGGATTTATATTATTATTATTATTATTATTATTCAGGATTTATATTATTATTATTATTATAATTCAGGATTTATATTATTATTATTATTATTAGTCCGGATTTATATTATTATTATTCCGGATTTATATTATTATTATTATAATTCAGGATTTATATTATTATTATTATTAGTCCAGATTTATATTATTATTATTATTATTCCGGATTTATATTATTATTATTATTATTATTATTATTCAGGATTTATATTATTATTATTATTATAATTATAATTCAGGATTTATATTATTATTATTATTATTATTATTATTCGGGATTTATATTATTATTATTATTATAATTCAGGATTTATATTATTATTATATTATTATTATTAACTGCGAACTTCAAACAGAGGGGACACTTCACTGAGCGGTATCTTACCGTATCTGAATATGCGATAACATACCACGCAGGTACTATTATTATTACTATACAGGATTTATATTATTATTATACAGGATTTATATTATTATTATACAGAATTTATATTATTATTATAATTATAATTCAGGATTTATATTATTATTATTATTATTATTCAGGATTTATATTATTATTATACAGGATTTATATTATTATTATTATTATAATTATAATTCAGGATTTATATTATTTTATTATTATAATTCAGGATTTATATTATTATTATTCAGGATGTATATTATTATTATTATTATTATTATAATTCAGGATTTATATTATTATTATTATACAGGATTTATATTATTATTATAATTCAGGATTTATATTATTATTATTCAGGATTTATATTATTATTATAATTCAGGATTTATATTATTATTATTATTATTATTATTATAATTCAGGATTTATATTATTATTATTATTATTCAGGATTTATATTATTATTATAATTCAGGATTTATATTATTATTATTATTATTATTAGTCCGGATTTATATTATTATTATTATTATTCCGGATTTATATTATTATTATTATTATTATTATAATTCAAGATTTATATTATTATTATTAGTCCGGATTTATATTATTATTATTATTATTCCGGATTTATATTATTATTATTATTATAATTATAATTCAGGATTTATATTATTATTATTATTATTATTATTCGGGATTTATATTATTATTATTATTATTATAATTCAGGATTTATATTATTATTATTATTATTATTATTCTGTATTTATATTATTATTATTATTATTATAATTCAGGATTTATATTATTATTATTATAATTCAGGATTTATATTATTATTATACAGGATTTATATTATTATTATTATACAGGATTTATGGCGCCAACAGTTTGCTCAGCACTTTATAATATAACGGGAGACAATACAGCAACAATACAGTTCAATACAAGAGGGATAGGAGGACCCTGATCCTGGGAGCTTACAATATAGGAGGGAGGGGCTAGTGGTACAAAAGGTAATAACTGTGGGGGATGGACTGGTAGGAGAAGTAGAAGATTCCATTATTAGCTGAGGGCAGGATAGGCTTCCCTGAAGAGATCGTTTTTCAGAGATCACCTAAAAGTGAGCAGAGTAGGCGATAGTCTGATAGATTGGGTTAGGGAGTTCCAGAGGATGGGGGAAGCTCTGGAGAAGTCCTGGAGACGAGCATGGGAGGAGGAGACAAGGGAGCTAGAGAGTAGGAGGTCGTGCGAGGAGCGGAGAGGACGGTTTGGGTGATATTTGGAGACAAGATCGGTGATGTAATTGGTGGCGGAGTTATAAATGGCTTTATACGTTATTGTTAATGTTTTGAATTTTATCCATTGGGCAATTGGAAGCCAGTGGAGGGATTGGCAGAGAGGGGTGGAGGACACTGAATGGAGGCCAGTGGAGGGATTGGCAGAGAGGGGTGGAGGACACTGAGTGGAGGACAGTGGAGGGATTGGCAGAGAGGGGTGGAGGACACTGAATGGAGACCAGTGGAGGGATTGGCAGAGAGGGGTGGAGGACACTGAATGGAGGCCAGTGGAGGGATTGGCAGAGAGGGGTGGAGGACACTGAGTGGAGACCAGTGGAGGGATTGGCAGAGAGGGGTGGAGGACACTGAGTGGAGGTCAGTGGAGGGATTGGCAGAGAGGGGTGGAGGACACTGAATGGAGACCAGTGGAGGGATTGGCAGAGAGGGGTGGAGGACACTGAATGGAGGCCAGTGGAGGGATTGGCAGAGAGGGGTGGAGGACACTGAGTGGAGACCAGTGGAGGGATTGGCAGAGAGGGGTGGAGGACACTGAGTGGAGGTCAGTGGAGGGATTGGCAGAGAGGGGTGGAGGACACTGAGTGGAGACCAGTGGAGGAATCGGCAGATAGGGGTGGAGGACACTGAATGGAGGCCAGTGGAGCGATTGGTAGAGAGGGGTGGAGGGCACTGAATGGAGGCCAGTGGAGGGATTGGCAGAGATGGGTGGAGGACACTGAGTGGAGGCCAGTGGAGGGATTGGCAGAGAGGGGTGGAGGACACTGAATGGAGGCCAGTGGAGGGATTGGCAGAGAGGGGTGGAGGACACTGAGTGGAGGACAGTGAAGGGATTGGCAGAGAGGGGTGGAGGACACTGAATGGAGGCCAGTGGAGGGATTGGCAGAGAGGGGTGGAGGACACTGAATGGAGACCAGTGGAGGGACTGGCAGAGAGGGGTGGAGGACACTGAATGGAGGCCAGTGGAGGGATTGGCAGAGAGGGGTGGAGGACACTGAGTGGAGGCCAGTGGAGGAATTGGCAGAGAGGGGTGGAGGACACTGAATGGAGGCCAGTGGAGGGATTGGCAGAGAGGGGTGGCAGAAACTGAATGGTTGCCAATGGAGGGATTGGCAGAGAGGGGTGGAGGACACTGAGTGGAGGCCAGTGGAGGGATTGGCAGAGAGGGGTGGAGGACACTGAGTGGAGGCCAGTGGAGGGATTGGCAGAGAGGGGTGGAGGACACTGAGTGGAAGCCAGTGGAGGGATGGAGGGCACTGAGTGGAGGCCAGTGGAGGGATTGGCAGAGAGGGATGGAGGACACTGAGTGGAGGCCAGTGGAGGGATTGGCAGAGAGGGAAGGAGGACACTGAGTGGAGGCCAGTGGAGGGATTGGCAGAGAGGGGTGGAGGACACTGAGTGGAGGCCAGTGGATGGATTGGCAGAGAGGGGTGGAGGACACTGAGTGGAGGCCAGTGGATGGATTGGCAGAGAGGGGTGGCTGATACAGAACAGGTACTAAAAACATTCTTTAATCACCAGTCACACATTTAAAATCGTGCGGTTTGTGTGCAATTTCAGCGTAATTTGAGAAGACTTTATTGTGATTTGTGAAGCTTTTCAACGATTTCTTGCAATTGGCTGTGCAGTTTTCATTGTAGTCTATGTATGTGAAATAGCAACAAAACAGCAGAAAAAGTCACACAAGAACTACTTTAGAAATGGCGCCGCAGCAAATCGCACGCGTTAAGATACTGACCTTCACATTCATTAAATGCGATTTCAGGTGTGATTTCTAAAGACTTTATTGCAACTTGTGAAGATTTTCAACGATTTCTTGCCATTTGCAGTGCGATTTCCATTATGTTCTATGTATGTGAAATTGCAACAAAACAGCAGAAAAAGTCATGCAAAAACTACTTTAGAAATGGCGCCGCAGCAAATCGCACGCGTTACGACGCCGACATTCACGTTCATTAGATGCCATTTCAGGTTCGATTCTAATTCGCAAATCACACCAGTGTGACCGGGCACTTAACCTCTTCCTGTCCGGCCCATGCCGATAAACGGCCGGACAGGAGCGCTGCCCATGCGGGTGGACGTTTCTAAACATCCCCCCCGCTTCCTTTGTCTGTACTTGGCACCACGATTGGAGGACACAGCAGAACACAGACTGCTGTATGGGACCTCTGTGTGAGGTTCCGATCATGTGATCACTGATTGGCCAATCAGTGATCACGTGAATAGTAGTAAGCAGGGGCGGATTGACCATTTGGAAACTCGGGCACTACCCGAGGGCCCGGGGTCAGTAGGGGGCCCCATGAGATGCCCCTGGTACCTTTTTCATAGGCTTTTTTGAGTTTGGGCAAGGACACAGGGGCCCCATGATCCCCTATTGCCCGGGGGCCCCATGAGTTGTCAGTCCGCCCCTGTTAGTAAGCAAGATGTCACTTCTGACATCATTGCTTACTACGTGTGAAATCTGTGAATGATCACAGAGATCACATGGTACAGGGCTATTCACAACAGCCTTGTACCATGTGACAAGCTGTGACCAATCACAGATCACACAGTATTTCTCAATGGCTGCAAGAATGCAGCCAGAGAGAAGGGGAAATGATTGCTTTTACAGCCTTTATGGGTGTAAAAGCAATCAGTGTAAAAAAAGAAAAAAAAATCTTCATCACCCCCCACAAGTAGTACAGTGTCACCATGGTGACACTGTACTGCTAGGGTGACAGTATGTTAAAACAAAAATACATAAATAATAATCTAAAAAAATAAAATAAAAATGTAAAAATAAATTTATAAAAAATATAATTTTTGATTATAAATTAATTTGCGTTATTTTATTTTTTTTTACTAAAAAGATAGATGAATACATTTTGGCCAATATTTATGAAGAAAGATTATTCATTTGCAGCATTTAATAAGAAAAACACTTTTTTCAACATTTTTTGTCTTTTTCATTTATACAGCAAAAAATTTAAATCTCAGCGGTGAATAAATATCACCAAATTAAAGTTTTATGTCTCAAAAAAATGCTAAAAACTTCATATGGGTACAGTGTTGCATGAACGCGCAATTGTCATTCAAAGTGTGATAGCGCTGAAAGCTGAAAATTGGCCTGGACAGGAAGGGGGGGAAAGTGTTCAGGCTGGAAGGGGGGGAAGCGTCCGGACTGGAAGGGGGGGAAGCGTCCGGACTGGAAGGGGGGGAAGCGTCCGGACTGGAAGGGGGGGAAAGTGTCCGGACTGGAAGGGAGTAAAAGTGCCCAGACTGGAAGGGGGGGAAAGTGTCCGGACTGGAAGGGGGGGAAAGTGTCCGGACTGGAAGGGGATGAAAGTGTCTGGACTGGAAGGGGTGAAAGTGTCCGGACTGGAAGGGGGGGAAAGTGTATGGACTGGAAGGGGGTGAAAGTGTCCGGACTGGAAGGGGGTGAAAGTGTCCAGACTGGAAGGGGGGGAAAGTGTCCGGACTGGAAGGGGGTAAAAGTGCCCAGACTGGAGGGGGGTGAAAGTGTCCAGACTGGAAGGGGGGGAAAGTGTCCGGACTGGAAGGCGGGGAAAGTGTCCGGACTGGAAGGGGGGGAAAGTGTCCGGACTGGAAGGGGGGGAAAGTGTCGGGACTGGAAGGGGGGGGGAAAGTGTCGGGACTGGAAGGGGGGGAAAGTGTCGGGACTGGAAGGGGGGGGGAAAGTGTCGGGACTGGAAGGGGGGGGGAAGTGTCGGGACTGGAAGGGGGGGGAAAGTGTCGGGACTGGAAGGGGGGGAAAGTGTCCGGACTGGAAGGGGGGAAAGTGTCCGGATTTGAAGTGGTTAATGTTTCAGCTGTCAGTGGGGTTCCCCGCTGACAAATGAATGTAAAATGAATTGCCAGCATCGGCCGGCAATTACAGAATTAAAAAAAAAACATGTGGGGTCCCTCCATCCATACCAAACCCTTAGGGTCTGGTATGAATTTTGAGAGGAACCCCCCAACAAAATTTAAAGTGGCATGGTGGTCCCCCCAAAATCCATACCAGACCCTTATCTGAGCAAGCAGCCGGCAGGTCAGGAAAGGGGACCGGCCAGAGAGCACCCCTCCACCCTCCTGAAGCATACCAGGCCACATGCCCTCAACATGGGGGGTGCTTTACCCCCCCCAAGTGAATGACTATGGGGCACATAGTACTGCTCCTCATTCACAAAAAAAAGTGTAGTGTAACATGAGAGGGTGCATTCTGGGAGGACGTCATATGACTCCATCCTAGAACTGGACGACCGGCGCTGTAGTCGTCATTCGGCTGTAGCGCGGTTAGTGAGTGGTTAATGCAGTGGCGTCACTAGGGTTGGTGTCACCCGGTATGGTAAAACATGGTGTCACCCCCACGTAATTTTATAATTTCCCCACAAACCCCCCCCCCCCATTATAATTACCTCGCACATTCTCCTTTGTTACATATAATATCTGTGCAATACCCCCCAATTATAATTACCCCGCATCCTCCCCTACCCATTTATAAATACTCTGGACTCTACTCCCCAATTATAACTACCTAATTATTCCCCCCCCCCACATACACTTCATAGTTGTAATTACTCCACAATTCCCCCCCATTATAATTACCCTGGAGTACTTCCCCATTACAATTACATACATAATGTGACAGGGGCAGGTGGCAGTACCACGGGGTAGTTATAGTAGTGGAGTGGGGGATTAATGATGGAGTGTATCATACACTCCATCACAAATCCCCCACTCCACTACTATAACTACCCTGTGGTACTGCCACCTGCCCCTGTCACATTAAAGTGACTCTGTACCCCCCCACCCCATTATAATTGCCCCCCTTGCCATTTATAATTGCCCTACAACACCCCCCTGCATCATTATAGCACCTCACAAATCCCTCTCTGTTACATAGAATTCCCTTGCTGCCCCCCTTCAATTATATTTACCATTCCCTCACATAATTATAATTCTCCTGCAACCCCCCCAAATTATTATGCCTCCTTCTTTATTAATAATACCACAGCAAGCAACCCCCCCCCCCTTTGATTATAATTCCCCTGCAGCTCCACCCCCTTTCAATTATAATTCTCCTGCAGCTCCCCCTTAATTATATTTACCCTTCCCCCACAATTATAATTCTCCTGCAGCCCCCCCCCCCCCTTAATTATATTTACTCTTCCCCCACAATTATAATTCCCCTGCAGCCCTACCTCCTTTCAATTATAATTCTCTTGCAGCCCCCCCCCCCTTAATTATATTTACCCTTCCCCCACAATTATAATTCTCCTGCAGACCCCTCCCTTCAATTATAATTCCCCTGCAGCCCCAACTCCTTTCAATTATAATTCCCCTGCAGCCCCAACTCCTTTCAATTATAATTCCCCTGCAGCCCCAACTCCTTTCAATTATAATTCTCCTGCAGCCCCCCCCCCCTTAATTATATTTACCCTTCCCCCACAGTTATAATTCTCCTGCAGACCCCTCTCTTCCATTTTAATTCCCCTGCACCCCGCAATCTCACATTGCATACAATTCCCCTGTGCCCCCCCTCCCCTAGGAGGGTCTCTCACCTCTTCCCCGGCCATCATTTTGTCCAGTTCCGGCTATTAAACAACTGCCCATTACCAGGACACCAGGGGAGCGCACGTCACTACGTCCAGGAGGAGAAGTTAGCTAGACTTGTCCTACAATGAGGGGAGGGTAGGTGGGGTGCACAGAGAACCGACCATTCGTGTCCTCCTTCCTCAGAGGTCACCACCCCACCTCCGGTGTTGTCACCTCATTCCAGAATTAGCCCAGGATATACCTATCACCACTCCCAAGGGTATAACCCGGGTGCAGTCTGCACCTCCTGAGGCCCCATAGCGACGTCACTGAATTAATAGATGGAGAAGAGGGTGGTGGGGATGATGGGGGCGAGGGTTAATTTACCTATTTATTTGTAAAAAATTAGCAATCACTCATTTTACTCTGTAAAACTACAACCAAAATACGATGGTTATACAAACCCAACCCCTTCCACCACTCACAGACCAACCTGCTATCAGCTGGGTGCCAAAGCCCTGGAGTCCGCTCTTGTGCCACCGAGGTCCAGCGACCAAAACACACACTGAAGACATTCAACTCCAGCCAAGGTTTTATACAAACCCAACTCCTTCCACCACTCACAGACCAACCTGTATCCTGCTCCATTCCCTGCTATCAGCTGGGTGCCAAAGCCCTGGAGTCCGCTCTTGTGCCACTGAGGTCCACCATCCAAAAATAAATTGGGCCAGGCACTGAAGACATTCAACTCCAGCCAAGGTTTACTGCAATAACAGCACACCGCTCATTCCCACCCAAAGCCATGCTCCCACCATATTCCACCCACAGCAAGGCTTAAAGTAGAATTCCAGCCTAAAGCCGGCCATAGACAGATCGAAATTTGGTGGGTTTGGCCAGTTAAATTATATTTACTCTTCCCCCACAATTACAATTCTCCCGCAGCCTCCTCCCTTCAATTTTAATTCCACTGCAGCGCTCAATCTCACATTGCATACAATTCCCCAGCACCCCCCTCCTCTAGGAGGGTCTCTCACCTCTTCCCCGGCAATCACTTTCTCCAGTTATGGCTAGCAAACAACCGCCCATTACCAGGACAACCAGGGAGCGCATGCCGTGTAATACCGTCACTAGGTCCAGGAGGAGGAGCAAGCTAGACTTGTCCTGCAATGGGGGGGAGTGGGGCAGACAGAGAACCGACTCTTCATGTCCTCCCTCCTCAGGGGTCACCACTGCATGCTCCGATGTTGTCACCTCATTCCAGAATTATCCCAGAATATACCTACTTGATGGTGTCACCACTCCCGAGGGTGTAACCCGGGTGCAGTCTGCACCTCCTGAGGCCCCATAGCGACGTCACTGAATTAATAGATGGAGAAGAGGGTGGTGGGGATGATGGGGGTGAGGGTTAATTTACTTATTTATTTGTAAAAATTGGCAATCATTCATTTTGCTCTGTAAAACTACAACCAAAATACGATGGTTATACAAACCCAACTCCTTCCACCACTCACAGACCAACCTGTATCCTGCTCCATTCCCTGCTATCAGCTGGGTGCCAAAGCCCTGGAGTCCGCTCTTGTGCCACCGAGGTCCACCGACCAAAACACGCACTGAAGACATTCAACTCCAGCCAAGGTTTACTGCAATAACAGCACACCGCTCATTACCATCCAAAGCCACATTCCCACCATGTTCCACCCACAGCAAGGCTTAAAGTAGAATTCCAGCCTACAGCTGGCAATAGACAGATCGAAATTTGTCTCAGCAGGAACCAGGCAAATTTCAATCCATCTTTGGGTAGGGTGATTATACTGAAGTCGATATTGATGGACTTCATTACAACCAGCCTGTTGGGTTTTTACCATGTGATCACTGCTGGTGGCTATAGCTGCCAGCAGTGATGATTTTATTCTGATGGTGTGGAAACATCCACTGTCAGAATACAATAGCACAGTGGGAGGGATTCCTCCATCAACACTGACTGGGAGCGATTGCAACATAATTGCAAAAATGGCCAACCTAACACCACCTAGCCTTAAAAGTGTCCCTTCCACCCTCCTGCTACCTATGCTGACTAACCTGTGCAAAATAATGTATATACTTATCAATTTTCAGCCCAGTTCAGTCACATGATCCAGTTCCAAACTATCAGCTAGTGGCAGCTGCAGGGGAAAGGAGGGAACACCAACAATGGCTGGAGCAACAGAGCCTATGGGTAATGTCACAACTGCTAGGCATTATCAGCCATTGTCGAACATTCTGTCTACAGTGAACTTGCATGGCGATTTTTCTTCAACCCTTCTCATCACAAGACGCTCCTGTTGAGGTGGATGGCCTGGATGTCTCTGTGAGATGGCTGCAGTTCCATCTTTGTTAAATTTTTGCACCGCTTTTGCTACAGGATTCTGACTGATAGGTAAAGTTTTGCGGATCTTCTTGTAACCTTCACCTTTCTTGTGTAAAGAAATTATTTTCTTTTCCATGTGGTGCCATTGCTGACAGCATGAAATGGGCGGTGTTTTCTTTGTTAAGTAACGCCCTTTTATAATCAACTGTCTGCTGGACACCTGTTTAATGAACATTTAGACAATTAGACTCAACTGTAGTTGAATTCTTGTTAACTAGGATTTTGGTGTCTAAAATTTTATCTTTGCTCCTAAGACATTGATTGCAGTGTGTTCATTTTTGGAACATGGTCTTGGATAAATTTGTTAGGAAAAATACTTTTTGTGTGTGAAAGTTAACAAATCTTGCTTGCAATCATTGACCCCCATTTGTTTGAGCATTTTATAGTATAGTGTCCCATAGAAAATGTTGTTGATTCTGAAAAGAAAGGAAAGGTTTTCTGACAAATCCGTTGGGGTGTACTATATATATATATATATATATATATATATATATATATATATATACGTATCAAGGATTCAATGTTTCTTCTAAATACATGGCAGTTATAATACAGTATATGTAGAGTCATAGGTAGTGTTCCATAATGTAGGTACCCCTAATGCTGCATTATGGAACACTACCTATGATTTTGCATATATTATGATTTCCATGTATTGAGAAGAAAATAAACAGAGGAGTGATGCAACCTTGGAACTTTGCTATACATTCTAGACCAGGGGTGGGCAAACTTTTTGACTTGAGGGCCGCAATGGGTTCATATATTGGACCCGGGGGGCGGACCAAGAGTAGATGAATGATGTGTATGTGTCATCCATAGTAAGTATAGTAATATTCCCCCATAGTAAGCATAGTAATTCATCCCCCATATAGTAATTAATCCCCCATATAGTAATTAATCCCCCATATAGTAATTCATCCCCCATAGTAATTCATCCCCCATATAGTAATTCATCCCCCATAGTAATTCATCCCCCATAGTAATTCATCCCCCATATAGTAATTCATCCCCCATAGTAATTCATCCCCCATAGTAATTCATCCCCCATATAGTAATTCATCCCCCATAGTAATTCATCCCCCATATAGTAATTCATCCCCCATAGTAATTCATCCCCCATATAGTAATTCATCCCCCATAGTAATTCATCCCCCCTATAGTAATTCATCCCCCCTATAGTAATTTATCCCCCATAGTAATTAATCCCCCATATAGTAATTGATCCCCCATATAGTAATTCATCCCCCATATAGTAATTCATCCCCCCTATAGTAATTAATCCCCCATATAGTAATTGATCCCCCCTATAGTAATTCACCCCCCATATAGTAATTCATCCCCCATAGTAATTCATCCCCCATAGTAATTCATCCCCCCTATAGTAATTCATCCCCCATATAGTAATTCATCCCCCATATAGTAATTCATCCCCCATATTAATTCATCTCCCATATAGTAATTCATCCCCCTTATAGTAATTCATCCCCCTATAGTAATTCATCCCCCATAGTAATTAATCCCCCATATAGTAATTCATCCCCCATATAGTAATTCATCCCCCATAGTAATTCATCCCCCATATAGTAATTCATCCCCCATAGTAATTCATCCCCCATATAGTATCTCATCCCCCATATAGTAATTCATCCCCCATAGTAATTCATCCCCCATATAGTAATTCATCCCCCATAGTAATTCATCCCCCATAGTAATTCATCCCCCATATAGTAATTCATCCCCCATATAGTAATTCATCCCCCATATAGTAATTCATCCCCCATAGTAATTCATCCCCCATATAGTAATTCATTCCCCATATAGTAATTCATTCCCCATATTAATTCATCCCCCATATTAAGTCCCCAAGTCCCCCCTGTGTCAATTTACTTACCTTTGCTCCGCGCGTTCCTCTCGCTGTGTTCCCGCTCCGTTCCGGTCTTCAGGGCGGACTGTGAGAGGAGCCTAGCTCCCCTCACTTTCGTCACGCTGCCCTGCCTACACACATCCTGACAGCCATCCTGACAGTATCACGCTCCGCGGGCCGGATTAAAAGGTCCGCCGGGCCCATTGCTGTTCTAGACCATCAAGGTCAAGGGGACAAGGCTTACTCATATGGCGGACCCTTTTCCTCACGGTCAGCCAAAGCCAACCAACGAGTACTAAGTTGTACTAGAGACACCCCCAAGGCTGGGGAGAAATGAACCCTCCCAGTGGCGGACTGACAACTCATGGGGCCGCTGGGCAATACGGGATCATGGGGCCCCTGTGTCCTTGCCGAAACTCAAAAAACCTATGACAAAGGTACCTGGGGCATCTCACGGGGCCCCCTACTGACCCCGGGCCCTCGGGCAGTGCCCGAGTTTCCAAATGGTCAGTCCGCCCCTGAACCCTCCCCCTAAACTTCAGGGTAGGCCCGAAGACCCACACCCTACCATCCATGAGTGTAGAAAAGTACACATATACAAAGTGCAGTGACAAACAAAGAGTGAATGAATAAAAAATAAAAAAGTACCAATGTGTGCACATTGGCTGGGTCTTGCAGCCTGGTAACTTACAGCAAATAGCCCCGGTCTTGACCCAAAGTATAGCCTATGAGACGACATGCAGAAAGAAAAAATCGAGAGGTGTTGTGTCCAAGAGCTCATTCTCATAGTGGGGTTTCAAACTCATGGAGATACTCAGAGAAAAAGCGGAATCTTCCACACTAGTGAAGTATTACCAACCCCCACCTTATTGGTGGATGCTTGTAAGCAAGTTGGAATTAGCTAGATAGGTGCTTCTCTGGACAGTTAGCAGGTAACAGTTAATGCCTTTCCCGGTTCTTTGGCTTTTTGATGGGACCCACTGCACTTGTGATTATAGAAGGAGACAGTGGGCCGAGTCGAGGAATCTTGAGCCTTTAGTCCTTTTTGCCTTTTTTTGCTTTTTGGTCTTTGTCTAGCATTTTTTCTGAAAGAAATACAGTCGCTTTCTACTACTCGAATGTAAAGTTATCAGAACTTGGGGTTTGCCCCGAAGTAGGGGCGAACTGACCATTTGGAAACTCGGGCACTGCCCGAAGGCCCGGGGTCAGTAGGGGGCCCCATGAGATGCCCCTGGTACCTTTTTCATAGGCTTTTTTGAGTTTGGGCAAGGACACAGTGGCCCCATGATCCCCTATTGCCCGGGGGCCCCATGAGTTGTCAGTCCGCCCTTGGTCACAAGTAAAGAAAGGTATGGCCAGCAATAAAATCACACAGTCTAACCTTCCACTATCTACTAAAGACAGGCTCTTGTCTGTGTCCCCCTTGAAGAGATTTCCCATTACTTTCTGTCCTGAGGGATAGCAATAAAAATCTGACAAAGGCTTTAACTCTTCTTCATTTTACACAAAACAGAATAACGAGTTTTGACCTTAATTGGCCTTAAAATAGAAGATGTCAAAACTGCAGATTTACCTTGGCTTATTCTTCAGAAAAGGAGGCATGAAAAAAAAAGTAAAACAGATTTCACCAGCCGCAGACCAATCCCTCATTTGGAAAGACGCTCCTCTGAAAATCATCTCCGCAGATAGCAAATGAAGAACATTACAAATGTTACAAGTTATATTGAGCAATAATAGGCCTTAAAGTGTACGTAATCCCAAAAATCTTTGGAAACTACTGTATTTGGTCACTAGGGGGAGTTAAGTATCCTGTGAATTTCCCATGATACTTAGTGCCATCTAGTGGCCAGACGTATTTTTCATTTAAAGTTAAAGGTTTACATTCAAACAACACAGCAAATAATCTATTTATATTCTTTTTTTTTGTCCCCATTTACACAGAAAAATAGTGCATGCACTTTCAATGGAGGAAAAAGCTAAATTCTTTATTTATCAGTGTTGGTGGACTGTTGGAGTTCTTTCAGTTAGCTATTAAGCTGTCTATCAGGCAGGGGTGGACTGACAACTCATGGGGCCCCTGGGCAATAGGGGATCATGGAGCCCCTGTGTCCTTGCCCAAACTCCAAAAAGCCTATGAAAAAGGTACCTGGGGCATCTCATGGGGCCCCCTACTGACCCCGGGCACTCGGGCAGTGCCCGAGTTTCCAAATGGTCAGTCCGCCCCTGCTCTCAGGTCTATTAGATAGATTTCCCAAAGGCCAACTGAAGGAATTCACATGGGAATGATTTTGTTTTGTCAGCCTGAAGCACAAAATGCTTTTTCTGCCAGGATCTCCAGGTAAGAATTAACTTTGTGTAGCACTACCCTCTTGAGGGCTGCTGGATTTGGTTTGGGTCGCCCCAAGCTTTGCACGGACAGGCAACACTCATTTTCCACACTTGTACCTTCAGAGTCATTAAACAGTCCTTGAGCTGGTTTTTAGTTGTTTCTATTAAGGGGTTAATAGCTTGGATGGGGTCTAGGGGTATGTGGGATGCCCAAGGAACTGTAGAACTTGAGGACAAACCTCTTAGCAACTATGTACAAAAAGGGAGCACTGGCAAAAATAAAGCACTGTCCCATTTTTGGTGTACCTCCTCTGGCCCAGGATGAATCCTCCTCTTCACCCAACTGTGCTGAAGGCATCCCTAAGCAAGGGGGCCCCAAGAGCTTGCAGTTAAGCAGTCCCAGGGGAAGACTTATTGGGTATTGCTCCTAACCACCCTCTCTCTTTATCCGGTCCAGGGGGTGTAAGAGTACTCACACTGTCCTCACCTGCTAGTATGGTGGGTTGGTGGCTGCCTTCAGGCCAGGGGCGGACTGACCATTTGGAAACTCGGGCACTTCCTGAGGGCCCGGGGTCAGTAGGGGGCCCCATGAAATGCCCCTGGTACCTTTTTCATAGGCTTTTTTGAGTTTGGGCAAGGACACAGGGGCCCCATGATCCCCTATTGCCCGGGGGCCCCATGAGTTGTCAGTCCACCCCTGCTTCAGGCCTTATGCTGGGTTGGCTCCTTCCCTGCTACACAGACTGTCCTCTACCCTTTTCTGGCCTAGGGGGTGTATAAGTACTCACACTGTCCTTGTCTGCTAGCATGGTGGGTTGGTGGCTTCCCTCAGGCCTTACACTGGACTGGTTCCTTCCCTGCTACACAGACTGTCCATTCCCCTTTTTTGGCCTAGGGGGTGTATACGTAATCACACTGTCCTTGTCTGCTAGCATGGTGGGTTGGTGGCTTCCTTCAGGCTTTCCGCTGGACTGGCTCCTTCTTTGCTACACAGACTGTCCATTCCCCTTTTTTGGCCTAGGGGGTGTATAAGTACTCACACTGTCCTTGTCTGCTAGCATGGTGGGTTGGTGGCCGCCTTCAGGCCTTATACTGGGCTGGCTCCTTCCCTGCTAACAGGTTGTCTTTCTGAGAAGACATCGAGGCAATATGGATACTCCTGTCCAGAATCCTGCCTGTAGGTAGGCTCCCCTTCCTGGGGCCCCCTCCCAGGCTCCACACTCCAGCCTTCTCTCAATTCATCTTCCACCCGACTCCCCTCTTTCCCCAGGCGCTGTCATATTTGAGGGTTGCCCTGGTCATCATGCCCAGCCTCCTACCAAGGGATTGGGCAAGGTCCCTTAAACATGCAGATCTTGCCCTCCTCCCCTCCCCCACCCCTGTTCCAGAAAGTTCTTATGTTTCTGAAAAGGTGGGAGGGCTCCAGAAGCCCTGACCTGTAGAGCCTCCCAGCCTGCTCTGAGGTGAACTCACTACCTCACTCCCAGGCTGACTCATCCTAGGCTGCTTCTCAGCCTTTATCTAACCAAGAAAAAACCCTATCTAGCTAACCTGGAGGGCATTACATTTTCAACAGACTGACAAATGCATTTTGCGTAAAGGATAGCTAAACCCTACAACAAAAAGTGAACATATTGCAGCTTACAAGGTCTTAGATGTGGTGACTGCATTAGTTTTCTTTGTTTCAGGCTGAGAACATTGTCAGCGGGTACATAAAATATCTTGGAAAAACAAAGAGCAAATCAGCACCTCTGTAAAGAACAAGATTATATGAAGATTCAGCAGCCGGGATGGCCAGATCTGCGTGGCACTTGGAAAACTAAGACCAGACTGTGCATGCTTTAAAGCGATACTAAAGGCTTAATTTTTTTTTCTGAAATGTTTCTATACTTACCTGTGCAGTGGTTTTGCACAGAGCAGCCTGGATCCTCCTCTTCTCAGGTCCTCTGCAGGCTCTTCTGGCCCCTCTCTCTTGTTGGGTGCCCCCACAGCAAGCAGCTTGCTATGGGGGCACCCACTGCTCCGTGTGTCCATTTACACATGGAGCTGTGGCTTGGCTCCACCCCCTCTCTCTTCTCATTGACTCATTGGCTGTGAGCAGGAGCCAATGGCTGTATCAACCAATGAGGAGAGGTAGTCTCAGGCAGAGGCGGACTGACAACTCATGGGGCCCCCGGGCAATAGGAGATCATGGGGCCCCTGTGTCCTTGCCCAAACTCAAAAAAGCCTATGAAAAAGGTAACAGGGGCATCTCATGGGGCCCCCTACTGACCCCGGGCCCTCAGGAAGTGCTCGAGTTTCCAAATGGTCAGTCCGCCCCTGATCCCAGGATAGTCCAGACTCCAGTGCACATCGCTGAATCGAGAGGGGTCTGGGGGGGGGAGGGCTGCTGTACAAATAAGTTTTTTTTACCTTCATGCATAGAATGCATGAAGATAAAAAACCTTGAGCCTTTACAACCACTTTCCCTCCAGAAGATTTACCCCCCCTTCCTGACCAGGTCATTTTTTGCGATACAGCACTTCTTTACTTTAACTGACAATTGCACGGTCGTGCAACGCCTGCATTGATTAAATTTCTGGGGATTTGTTCCTCACAAATAGAGCTTTCTTTCAGTGGTATTTAATCACCTCTGCATTTTTATTTTTTGCGCGATAAACAAAAAAGACCAACAATTTTGAAAAAAAAAACAATATTTTTGAATTTTGCTAGAAAACATGTCTAATAAGAAAAAGATTAAATCAAATTTCTTCATAAATTTAGGCCAAAATGTATTCTGCTCCGTGTCTTTGCTAAAAAAAAATCCCAATACATGTAAATTAATTTGTTTACGTTAAAGTTATAGCGTTTACAAATGGCGGTGTATATACTAGAATTTTTATTATTTTTTTTTATACTAGTAATGGCGGCCATCAGCGACTTATAGCGGGACTGCGGCGGGCATTCTGACACTGGGTGGGAACTGACTAACTGCCACTGACTTCCCCAGTCACACCAATACGGTGACTAGTGCTAATAAAAAGCACTGACACTGTACTAATGGCACTGGGCAGGAAGGGGTTAACATTTGGGGTGATCAAAGGGTTAACTGTGTGCTGTGTGTGTTTTACTAGGGAGACATGCTGTGCAGAGAAATACAAAGCAGCATGTCCTCTCTGACAGGGAAGAGCTTTCCCCGACGATCGCCGAGTGCCGACCAGGAATCGCCGACCAGTACCCGGTGATTGACATCCTTAACCACCAATAGCAGCACAGATAGGGCGGCACACACGCCCCCTACCCTGAAATGCAAAGCACGTTTATATACATGATTTTTTGCAGTCCTGCCGCCCTGTAGAAGTACTTCTATTATAGGGCGGCGAGCGAGCGGTTAAGTAAGATTTGTCTACAGTGAAACCAAAACCCATCCAAACACCAACAAACTGAAAACACCGCAAACTAAAAGATACAAGTGACAAATACCTAACAACCTAACTATAGTACAATACATGCAAAATGAAGTGCACACATCACAGGGAATACTAAAGATGTAAGGGAGGGGGGAACCAGGACTGGAATCAGGAACAAGGAGATCAGGTACAAAGAAGCAGGGTACAATACAGGAGCAAAATATAGGTGCAAGGCAGGATCAGGCTCAGGATTTAACAGCAAGCATGCATTGGGCTGGCAGGAAAAACACGGAAACAAGAGACACTAGTAGAGGAGGAACTAAATACCCTCCCAGCAGCCAGCACCAGAGGGAGGCTGATTATTGGGACCTGTTGGCTGCTAGGAGACACCCGCTGGTGGACACCAGAACTACAATCATCTGCCAGGAAATCACAGGGCCACCAGCAGGTGATCTAGGTCCTGATAAGCAGTTGGCTTCTGACCCTAAGCCACACCTCTCTGTTGTATTTTACTTCTATTGAGCCTATTCATGACCTCTACAAATAAGCCCAAGCAAATGCATCAGAGAGGCGTTGCTTAGAGGGGAGTAGAAGTGCAGACTTGTTCTTCATTTTTGCCATAAATGCCAAGCGGGATGAACATAGAATGTATGAGGGTAAAAAATATTCTGTCTGTAGAACCGCTTTAACCCTTTGACGCCGACGTCACACAAATAAGCGGCCTCACGGAACTGGGCTTTTTTTGCGCACCTGTCTTTGTGCTGGGAGCGCACCACACTGTGCGCTCCGAGCACAAAGACCGCGGTGTCACTGAGAGCTTCGGGTCCATTCTAACGATCGGGACCCAGGACTCCTGATTCCGGGTCACATGATCGCTGTGATAGTCACTGATTGGCTATCACAGTGATCAGTCGCTGTGCAGCCCGGCCCCCTTGTTTTTTTGTCTCTCTATGAATGGAGGAGAGAGATACATTGTATCATTATATGCGTTCCATTATACATTGTATCATTATATACATCCTATTATACATTGTATCATTATATACATCCCATTATACATTGTATCATTATATACATCCTATTATACATTGTATCATTATATACATCCCATTATACATTGTATCATTATATACATCCTATTATACATTGTATCATTATATACATCATATTATACATTGTATCATTATATACATCCTATTATACATTGTATCATTATATACATTCCATTATACATTGTATGTATATATATATATATATATATATATATATATATATATATATATATATATATATATATACATACACACACACACATCCTATTATACATTGTATCATTATATACATCACATTATACATTGTATCATTATATACATTCTATTATACATTGTATCATTCTATACATCCATTATACATTGTATCATTCTATACATCATATTATACATTGTATAATTATATACATCCTATTATACATTGTATCATTATATACAATTCCATTATACATTGTATCATTATATGCATTCCATTATACATTGTATCATTATATACTTCCTATTATACACTGTATCATTATATACATTCTATGATACATTGTATCATTATATACATCCTATTATACATTGTATCATTATATACATCCTATTATACATTGTATCATTATATACATCCTGTTATACATTGTACCATTATATACATTCTATTATACATTGTATCATTATATACATCCTATTATACATTGTATCATTATATACAATTCCATTATACATTGTATCATTATATGCATTCCATTATACATTGTATCATTATATACACCCCATTATACATTGTATCATTATATACATTCCATTATACATTGTATCATTATATACACATCCTATTATACATTGTATCATTATATACACCATATTATACATTGTATCATTATATACATCCTATTATACATTGTATCATTATATACATCCTATTATACATTGTATCATCATATACATTCCATTATACATTGTATCATTATATACATTCCATTATACATTGTATCATTATATACATTATATTATACATTGTATCATTATATACTTCCTATTATACATTGTATCATTATATACATCCTATTATACATTGTATCATTATATACATCCTGATATACATTGTACCATTATATACATCCTATTATACATTGTATCATTATATGCATTCCATTATACATTGTATCATTATATGCATTCCATTATACATAGTATCATTATATACATCCCATTATACATTGTATCATTATATACATTCCATTATACATTGTATCATTATATACATCCTATTATACATTGTATCATTATATACATCCTATTATACATTGTATCATTATATACATTCCATTATACATTGTATCATTATATGCATTCCATTATACATTGTATCATTATATGCATCCCATTATACATTGTATCATTATATACATTCCATTATACATTGTATCATTATATACATCCTATTATACATTGTATCATTATATACACCATATTATACATTGTATCATTATGTACACCATATTATACATTGTATCATTATATACACCCTATTATACATTGTATCATTATATACATCCTATTATACATTGTATCATTATATACATTCCATTATACATTGTATCATTATATACATCCTATTATACATTGTATCATTATATACATCCTATTATACATTGTATCATTATATACATCCTATTATACATTGTATCATTATATACATTCCATTATACATTGTACCATTATATACATCCTATTATACATTGTATCATTATATACATTCCATTATACATTGTATCATTATATGCATTCCATTATACATTGTATCATTATATACATCCCATTATACATTGTATCATTATATACATCCTGTTATACATTGTACCATTATATACATCCTATTATACATTGTATCATTATATACATTCCATTATACATTGTATCATTATATGCATTCCATTATACATTGTATCATTATATACATCCCATTATACATTGTATCATTATATACATCCTGTTATACATTGTACCATTATATACATCCTATTATACATTGTATCATTATATACATTCCATTATACATTATATCATTATATGCATTCCATTATACATTGTATCATTATATACATTCAATTATACATTGTATCATTATATACATCCTATTATACATTGTATCATTATATACACCATATTACACATTGTATCATTATATACATCCTATTATACATTGTATCATTATATACATTCCATTATACATTGTATCATTATATACATTATATTATGCATTGTATCATTATATCATTATATACATTATATTATACATTGTATCATTATATTCTTCCTATTATACATTGTATCATTATATACATTCTATTATACATTGTATCATTATATACATCCTATTATACATTGTATCATTATATACATCCTGTTATACATTGTACCATTATATACAATCTATTATACATTGTATCATTATATACATCCTATTATACACTGTATCATTATATACATCCCATTATACATTGTATCATTATATACATTCCATTATACATTGTATCATTATATACATCCTATTATACATTGTATCATTATATACACACCATATTATACATTGTATCATTATATACACCATATTATACATTGTATCATTATATACATCCTATTATACATTGTATCATTATATACATCCTATTATACATTGTATCATTATATACATTCCATTATACATTGTATCATTATATACTTCCTATTATAAATTGTATCTCTCTAACTCCTGGCATAGAGAGAAAAAAAAATGTTTGTAAACAAAAAAAAAGATAAATAAATAAATATTTAAAAATAAAAGAAAAAATAAAGAAAAAATACCTAGATCAAGGTTTGATCTAGTTCAGTGCCAGGGTTATTGTTTGGGTCAAGGTCAGGGTCAAAGGTCAAGGTCAACGGTCAGGGTCAAAGGTCAGGATTTAAAAAAAATTATATCAGTGTCAGTTAGTGTCAGTGTGTTATAAGGTAAAAAAATACAAAGACAAAATGCGCACTATTGTTTCCGGGCTGTACTCCGGGTACAAACAACAACTAACACACATATGTGGTATCGCTGTGATCGTCAAGAGCTGGAGAATTTTTTTGGGGTTGTTCTTTGGTGGTAGGTTATGGTAATAACAAGAAACACACAGCTAAATTAAAAAAAAACATTTTTTTTACTATTTTGGGCCAGTTTTCCTTTGATAATAATAAAAAATCAGGAGATATCCATTACCCTTTACCACCAAATGAAAGCCCAATTTGTCCTGAAAAAAACGTGGTATAATCCACCTGGATGTACAAAATAGTGTATGTATGGTTTACTAACACAGGGCAACGTTGCAAAATTGTGCTTAGGCATTTAGATTTGTTTTCCCCTCAGGCATGAAGGGGTTAAAGCATAACTTTAATCTGCTTATATTTTGGAAATTGCTAGACATCCCCCAGCCAGGAAATGGGGTGGAGCTCTATCTGATTTGCTGCAGCTTCTAATGCACATTGTGGGAAGCTCAGAGTGTGCAGTAAAGTCAAAGTAAGTAATGCATGCATACAATTTAGGGCAAATTGACACTTTTACAGAAAACTATCAAATAAATAAGTACAATGATTCCAACTTCTTGTGTGGATTAAACTTTCAGCTCCATAGCACACGCCGTACATTACAGGAGACGTGTTGTTCTGCTCTGTTCTATTAATGGCAGCAGGCTGTTTACACAAACAGAAAAGTTCGATATATAAGTGGCCCCCATGCTATTTATAAGAAACATGGCTAATTCTACCCACATCCCTGACAAAATAATCACGTTCCCGTCTCGGTGAAACGTCTCTCTCCGTAGAGGTATTTCACAGAAGAATAGCTGAACACCTGCCGTACGGTAAACACACAAAAAAAATGTATATTCAAAAATGTCTCCATGTGGTTTTCATGGGCTTTTATCCTCCACTCACGGAAATTCAATTGCAAGCTCTTTTAGGAAATCAGTAATCTGATTTCTTTTGTTGGGATGGAACGCGTGGGGAGCAAAAGTTTGGAGTATGATATAAAGTGTAGCAAAAAAGTATTAAAAATGTGAAAACAAAAACGTGTATGCCAAGACAAGTGTTCTGTCATCCTCAAAAAAGGTGAAAAAACAAGAAAAGTATATTTAAACCCAAAGATAAAAAAAAATTGATGTATTATTGCTTGCCGGTGCTTAGATGTGGTGGACGCATCTGCAACCTGCAAACTGTAACCTGCGAATCCAAGTTTAGTCCCCCCCAATAAAATAACAAAACCAATGCTGAAGGCCTCATTTCTGTCTACAGATAAAAGCTTATGTAGAAAATGCTAACTGACTGTCTATGCAGGGCTATAGGGGGACCCAAATCTCTTAGCAACCCCCAAGGGGGTAGGACTCCAATACCTTCCGCCGATAGAACACGCAACTTATAAACAGGGCTAAGACTGTGGTGATGTTACATTCTGTAAATTCGCAACCTCATGCCAGTCATCATAAAAGATCATGCCAGCCATAATGGAAATTTTGCAAGAGTTTTCCCTTGTCATCTCAGGCTCCTCATACATGGTTGTAATTCAGGGACTTTGCAGACCAAACATGACCTGAAATGCTGGCAAAACAACCCGGCTTCCATAGTATGGGGTTAGCAGTCACATATCTCCTCTATTCCACCATTCAATCCGTGGTGCCAGAGGAACCTATCCCCAGGCTTGAGTCGTATTATGTAGGAGGTGCACAAAAGATCATGCCAGCCATAAGGCTCGTTAATATGATATGCACATAGAAACATGCACACCATGAACTTATGGGCATATCCACCACCAATACTAGTGCCTTCCTGATCATGAACCTCATACTTACCTTGTTACTGACTTGGCTTTTGTCTGACCTGCTTCCGAATTGTCCTGGTCTGCCTTTGTTTTCTGCTCATCTCTGATACCTACCTTGTCCTGGACTTCTGACCAAGGTTTTGGCTGTTCACTCAATACCTTGCTGCTTGCATGTTGCCAGCATCTGCTTTTTCCTGACATTGACCCTGCCTACGATTTGGTGCCTTGCTGCTTGACTGCTTCTGAACTTGGCTTGTGACTCAACTTTGCTTATAGCTGAACTCGGTGTATTCTGGGTGTCCTGCCTGGTGGACGTCTGCCCAACTGTGCCTAGCACTCCCAAGTTCCCTTTTGCAAGTGTGCTTAAATGGAAATTTTGCAAGAGTTTTCTCTTGTCGTCTCAGGCTCCTCATACATGGTTGTATTTCAGGGACTTTGCAGACCAAACATGACCTGAAATGCTGACAAAACAACCCGGCTTCCATAGTATGGGGTTGGCAGTCACACATCTCCACCATTCAGCCCCTGGTGACAGAGAAACATATCTCCAGGCTTGAGCCGTATTATGTAGGAGGTGCACAAAAGATCACGCCAGCCATAAGGCTCATTAATATGATATGCACATAGAAACATGCACACCACAGTCTCTGCATCAACTTATGGGCACATCCACCACCAATACTAGTGCCTTCCTGATCATGAACCTCATACTTACCTTGTTACTGACTTGGCTTTTATCTGACCTGCTTCCGAATTGTCCTGGTCTGCCTTTGTTTTCTGCTCATCTCTGATACCGACCATGTACTGGACTTCTGACCAAGGTTTTGGCTGTTCACTCAATACCTTTCTGCCTGCATGTTGCCAGCCTCTGCTCTTTCCTGACATTGACCCTACCTATGATTTGGTGCCTTCCTGCTTGACTGCTACTGAACTTGGCTTGTGACTCAACTTTGCTTATAAATGAACTCGGTGTATTCTGGGTGTCCTGCCTGGTGGACGTCTGCCCACCTGATCCTAGCACTCCTAAGTTCCCTTTTGCAAGTGTGCTTAAATGGAAATTTTGCAAGAGTTTTCCCTTGTCATCTCAGGCTCCTCATACATGGTTGTATTTCAGGGACTTTGCAGACCAAACATGACCTGAAATGCTGACAAAACAACCCAACTTCCATAGTACGGGGTTAGCAGTCACACATCTCCTCTATTCCACCATTCAACCCGTGGTGCAAGAGGAACTTATCCCCAGGCTTGAGCTGTATTATGTAGGAGGTGCACAAAAGATCATGCCAGCCATAAGGCTGCATAATATGATATGCACAAACATACAATTTGGACCTCTGATGGAACAAAATTTTTGAAGAAGGGGGAGAAAATTCCCCCGAAACGCATTGGATCCATTTGTACATTCATTACTTTCAATAAATGGTTGTTATCCTTCCATCAAATATGGCATTACTTCGGACACTGGGCACTCCTCTCTCTCCATTTAAATACCATAGCCAAACAGGAAGTGAGAGGAAACCCCTTCAAAGTGAGAGAAAACCCCTTCAAAGTGAAGGAATCCTGGAGTGTTACCAGGGTCACTAGAACTAGTGTCCCCATGGGACGTTTTTCACTCTATTACCATTTAGATGTAGTCCCAAAATTCTGGATTTTCTTTCACTTTCACTCTCGGTAATAATCATCAACGGGACAAATAGAAAGGGTGATGCCCTTAATGGGGGCACAGGCAGCAATAATCACCTGCCAGGAGGTCTAATCCATCTCCACTTAAACTAAAGTAAAAAATAAATAAATATTTTGCCTTTAGTTATAGTTTAGGTTGTGACAACTCAGAGGTTACACAGGGCTGCCTTTCTAGGACCCCTGTGACCAGGGGCGTATTTACTACAAGACAATCAAGGCATTTGCCTAGGGCAGCACTTTTCAGGGGGGCAGCACTGCTAACCTGTAGGAAGGGACAGGAGAAGGGAAACATGCAGCTTGGGGACTAGGTGGGATCTGAGCAGGGGCGGACTAACCATTCAGAAACTCGGGCAGTGCCCGAGGGTCCGGGGTCAGTAGGGGGCCCCATGAGATGCCCCTGGTACCTTTTTCATAGGCTTTTTTGAGTTTGGGCAAGGACACAGGGGCCCTATGATCTCCTATTGCCCGGGGGCCCCATGAGTTGTCAGTCCGCCCCTGGATCTGAGAGAGGCTGAGGGCTACTTGACTCTCGTTCCCAGGGATGTCCAAAGCCGTGAAGGTGAGTGTCTTCTTCTCTCTTGCTGGGAGGGGAGTGGCTGGTGTATGGGGACAATGGTAGTGGAAGTCTCTCTCAGGTGGGAGGGTGGGGGGGGGGGGGCAGGGGTGTTGTTGGCCAATGTCAAGCTCTCGGGGGGGGGGGTGCAATTTTGTGTTGCCTAGGGCAGCACAAAACCTTAATACACCACTGCCTGTGACTGAACTGATGGTGGAGGAGCCAAGGTTTGGTATGGATAAGCTTCTGAAAGGGGCCTGCAATGGCAAAGCACAGGTTCTCTTTACTATCCAAGAGTCTAAATGGGCAGCTTCCTAATTTATGGCAGACCTAAAAAAAAAATCTGATATTGTATGTGATTGCCGTACTAGAAATAGTATCTTGCCATTTTTATTACATGAATTTCTCAACAGCGCTGCCGTTTTCCGGAGGTAATTTATACCGTTGTTTTTTCTGGGGAGAGATTTGAAGGATTAGCTATGTATCATTTTATTTATACTTTTATTATTTACCATATCGCGCCGTTAATGTTTACGGCTTCCGGGCATTTTGCGCCATAACTAATGTCACACCGCTGCTTATGTTTCCCTCTCGTGTCTCGTATGTTCCACGAGATCAGAAAACCGCCTTTGCTTTCCAACCTCATAAGTTATTGGACGGCAACTTTAATTTTCTGCGGAAATGGGAAAAGGCAGGTTTTGAGCCTTGCCAATTCAATAACATTTACATGCAGGAATATTCCGATTCCCATCATACCGTATGAAACAAAATTATACCACCATAAAATTTTGATCAGTCTACTTCATTAAATTACAAAAAGGTCAAAAACATCATCTTCATCAGCATTTTCCACCTACAGCGAGCAGTTTGTCTAATTCATTTGAATTAACCTTTTTGTGCATGTTTTTTTTTTTTCCCCTTTCCACTTGCAAAGTCCTCATTTAGTTGTTTGCAAAAAAAAGAAAAAAAAATATACTAACTCACAACTTTGGCTAAAAAATGAGTCAGCATTCCGCAAATATCTCATTCACAGTCACTCTTCGAAATTCTATGTTCGTTCCAGGTTGAAGACAAACCTTGCATTGGGCAAACTACAAAGTTTGCAATAAAAGCTTTGAGACAATTTTTAGGTAAGTAATTTCACACATCACTGTACAATATTGAAAGCTGAGAATAAGACAGGGACGGGGAGAGAAAAAAAAAAAAGTCTGACAAGAAAGGAAGAAAACGTCGAGAGGACACATAAAAATAAGGCTGACATGGCCAAAAAAATTGAAGGAACTATAAATTTGGGCGCCTATTAAATATGTAGTTATGTAAAAAAGAAATGAATCAAAGTTACAGTACATTTCCAAGCAAAAATTCATTGTTAAAAAGTTTTTTTTTCTTCTTTTTTTTTTTCTGGGTCTTGAAAGTTGTCTATAAAACTTACCTGAATTACAGCTTAGTAAAGGCTGATGAGGCAAAGTGGTGACTAAGCTATAAAAGGAGGTTTATTTGAATAAAATGCTAAATTGTATTTTAAATTTAGACACTTGAGATTTTCTCTTGATACAATGAAAGGTTGGCACCGCATGCCCACTCAGATGTTTAAGAGGCCATATGATGTAAATTCAGCAGATAAACAGCACGCAGATGACGTCTGGGCCATTCAAGTGACGTGGCCAGGGGACGGAGCCAAAAGGGAACACAAAAGAGAGACAAGTCCCCTGTCAGTCAATGGAGTTTATTGCCACGCCGAACAAATTTTACTGATTTGCAAAAATGAAGACTAATAATTATTGGCCATTCAGTCCATTCACTCATTTCTAAATTGCAGAAATATAACAAGTTAATGGCCTAAATAATTACCTGAATCTGTGGTCATGTGCAGCTTTGGAGTTTTGAACCTTCAAAACAAAAAAAAAGTTAATGGCCTAAATACTTACCTGAATCTGGGGTCCTGCACAGCATTGGAGTTTTGAGCCTTCATTTTTCTGGACTGCAAAGAAGGAGGGTCCTACATTGGTGCCTGGTGATGTGGACACTTTCCAATAGGTCCATCAATGGTGTTATAGTTTTTTTTTACTTCCTCATACACAGATTCAAAACTTCTGATGTTAAACACTTCGGATGGCATTCTAAAACTGGAAAACTATGCTGTAGAACCTCAAGGAAATCCCTGTTGACCTTCTATCACAAAATAAATGCTTTTATTTTTAAAGCTGATCACTGGACAGGGTCTCCCACCCCCCAAAAAAAACCCAATCCCCTCTAGCTAATTGCCCAGTAATTAAAAAAAATAAAGGAAATAACTTAAATATCTACCTAAATCTTTGGTCATATGAAGATTCAGGCCTTGAGTCTTCTCTTCTATGGACTACCAAATAGGAGGGTCGTTCTCTGTGTTCCCACATCACTGCCTGTTGGACACTTGCCACTTCAAGGACGTCTCTGATAACCTATCACAGAAAGAACACTTTTATTTCTCAAAGCTGATCTCTGGACAGGGCCCCCCCCCCCAAAAAAAAAAAAAAAACTCAATCCCCTCTAGCTATTTGCCCAGTAATTGAAAAAAATAAAGGGAATAACTTAAATATCTACCTAAATCTTTGGTCATGTGAAGATTCAGGTCTCGGATCTTCTCTTCTATGGACTACCAAATAGGAGGGTTTTTCTCTGGGTTCCCACATCACTGCCTGTTGGACACTTACCACTTCAAGGACGTCTTTGTTAACCTTCTATCACAGAAAGGACACTTTTATTTCTCAAAACTGATCTCTGGACAGGGTCCCCCCCCCCCCCAAAAAAAAAAAACCTCAATCCCCTCTAGCTAATTGACCAGTAATTGAAAAAAATAAAGGGAATAACTTAAATATCTACCTAAATCTTTGGTCATGTGAAGATTCAGGTCTCGGGTCTTTTCTTCTATGGACTATCAAATAGGAGGGTCTTTCTCTGGGTTCCCACATCACTGCCTGTTGGACATTTACCACTTCAAGGACGTCTCTGTTAACCTTCTATCACAAAAAGGACACTTTTATTTCTCAAAGCTGATCTCTGGTCAGGGTCTCCCACTACAAAAATCCCTCCCAGCTAATTGTCCCAGTAATCATAGCAAAAAATAAAGTTAATGGCCTAAATACTCACCTGAATCTGGGGTCATGTGCAGCATTGGAGTTTTGAGCCTTCAGTTTTCTGGACTGCAAAGAAGGAGGGTCCTACATTGGTGCCTGGTGATGTGGACACTTTCCAATAGGTCCATCAATGGTGTTATAGTTTTTTTTTACTTCCTCATACACAGATTATTCAAAACTTCTGATGTTAAAACACCCCGGATGGCATTCTAAAACTGGAAAACTATGCTGTAGAACCTCAAGAAAATCCCTATTGACCGTCTATCACAAAATAGATGCTTTTATTTTTAAAGCTGATCTCTGGACAGGGTCTCCCCCCCAAAAAAAAAACCCCAACCCCCTCTAGCTAATTGCCCAGTAATTAAAAAAATAAAGGGAATAACTTAAGTATCTACCTAAATCTTTGGTCATATGAAGATTCAGGCCTTGGGTCTTCTCTTCTATGGACTACCAAATAGGACGGTTTTTCTCTGGGTTCCCACATCACTGCTTGTTGGACACTTACCACTTCAAGGATGTCTCTGTTAACCTTCTATCACAGAAAGGACACTTTTATTTCTCAAAGCTGATCTCTGGTCAGGGTCTCCCACCCCCCTAAAAAAAAACAATCCCCTCTAGCTAATTGCCCAATAATTTAAAAAAATATAGGGAATAACTTAAATATCTACCTAAATCTTTGGTCATGTGAAGATTCAGGTCTCGGATCTTCTCTTCTATGGACTACCAAATAGGAGGGTCTTTCTCTGGGTTCCCACATCACTGCCTGTTGGACACTTACCACTTCAAGGATGTCTCTGTTAACCTTCTATCACAAAAAGGACACTTTTATTTCTCAAAGCTGATCTCTGGTCAGGGTCTCCCACTACAAAAATCCCTCCCAGCTAATTTTCCCAGTAATCAAAGCAAAAAATAAAGTTAATGGCCTAAATACTTACCTGAATCTGGGGTCATGTGCAGCTTTGGAGTTTTGAACCTTCAAAACAAAACAAAAAGTTAATGGCCTGAATACTTACCTGAATCTGGGGTCATGTGCAGCATTGGAGTTTTGAGCCTTCAGTTTTCTGGACTGCAAAGAAGGAGGGTCCTACATTGGTGCCTGGTGATGTGGACACTTTCCAATAGGTCCATCAATGGTGTTAGAGTTTTTTTTTACTTCCTCATACACAGATTATTCAAAACTTCTGATGTTAAACATTTCGGATGGCATTCTAAAACTGGAAAACTATGCTGTAGAACCTCAAGGAAATCCCTGTTGACCTTCTATCACAAAATAGATGCTTTTATTTTTAAAGCTGATCTCTGGACAGGGTCTCCCACCCCCCCAAAAAAACCCAACCCCCTCTAGCTAATTGCCCAATAATTAAAAAAAAAATATAGGGAATAACTTAAATATCTACCTAAATCTTTGATCATGTGAAGATTCAGGTCTCGGGTCTTCTCTTCTATGGACTACCAAATAGGAGGGTCTTTCTCTGGGTTCCCACATCACTGCCTGTTGGACACTTACCATTTCAAGGATGTCTCTGTTAACCTTCTATCACAGAAAGGACACTTTTATTTCTCAAAACTGATCTCTGGTCAGGGTCTCCCACCCCCCCCAAAAAAAAAAAACTCAATCCCCTCTAGCTAATTGCCCAGTAATTGAAAAAAATAAAGGGAATAACTGAAATATCTTCCTAAATCTTTGGTCATGTGAAGATTCAGGTCTCAGGTCTTCTCTTCTATGGACTACCAAATAGGAGGGTCTTTCTCCGGGTTCCCACATCACTGCCTGCTGGACATTTACCACTTCAAGGACGTCTCTGTTAACCTTCTATCACAGAAAGGACACTTTTATTTCTCAAAGCTGATCTCTGGTCAGGGTCTCCCACTACAAAAATCCCTCCCAGCTAATTGTCCCAGTATTCAAAACAAAAAATAAAGTTAATGGCCTAAATACTTACCTGAATCTGGGGTCATGTGCAGCATTGGAGTTTTGAGCCTTCAGTTTTCTGGACTGCAAAAAAGGAGGGTCCTACATTGCTGCCTGGTGATGTGGACACTTTCCAATAGGTCCATCAATGGTGTTAGAGTTTTATTTTTACTTCCTCATACAAAGATTATTCAAAACTTTTGATGTTAAACACCTCGGATGGCATTCTAAAACTGGAACACTATGCTGCAGAACCTCAATGAAATCCCTGTTGACCTTCTATCACAAAATAGATGTTTTTAAAGCCAATCTCTGGACAGGGACTCCCACCCCCCAAAAAAACCCAACCCCCTCTAGCTAACTGCCCAGTAATTAAAAAAATAAAGGGAATAACTTAAATATCTACTTAAATCTTTGGTCATGTGTCATGGTCCTACCTTTTTACCAGAGGTTATGTTACTCCATGTGCTGGCATCCATCTTGGATTTCTGCAGAGCATGGTGGGAATCTTTTATGCCTTCAGGTCTCTGAGGTCCATCCCCCAGAGGGGTGTGGCTGATGACATATAAGCCTGTGTTCCGCACATGCTCTTTGCACTTGTGTCTTGTGTCTTTGTGTTGCTGTTACTCTATTCTGACTCTCGTGACTCTCCTGGAATCTGACTCGGCTTGTGACCTGACCATTCTGTGTGTTCTCCTTTGATCTGACCCTCTGTTGCTGAACCCGGCTCGTGACCTGTGATTCTCGCCTGCTGTCCTGTACCGTTTTTGTCTCGTTGTTGTTGACCCGGCCCGCCTGACTACTCTATTGTCTTTACCACTAGCTACACGCCATTGGCGGCGGCCATTACCGCAGCTGGGGTGCCTCGGGGGCCGCGACCTGGTTCCTGGCTGCGTCAAGTTCATCCCCACCATCAGGGGCCCTGGTGAAGGGCAGCCTGGGACTTAGACTCCGCGCCCTGAGGGACTTCGGTCTGTGGGTGGTGGTTGTCGTCAGCCTGTGCGTTACATTGTTTAGGCCTGCCTGTCCGTTCCTCAGCTCCTGCCCTGACATCATGTGAAGATTCAGGTCTCGGGTCTTCATTTCTATGGACTACCAAATAGGAGAGTCTTTCTCTGGGTTCCCACATCTCTGGCTCTTGGACACTTACCATTTCAAGGATATCTCTATTAACCTTCTATCACAGAAAGGACACTTTTATTTCTCAAAGCTGATCTCTGGTCAGGTCCTACATTGCTGCCTGGTGACGTGGACACTTTCCAATAGGTCCATCAATGGTGTTAGAGTTTTTTTTTACTTCCTCATACACAGATTATTCAGAACTGATGTTAAACACCTTGTTTGGCATTCTAGAACTGGCAGACTATGTTGTAGAATCTCAAGGGAAAACTCATTAAACCTTCTATTTCAAAGGGACATTTTTTTTATCTCTTAAAGCTCATTCCTGGTTAGGGTCTCTGACTACAAAAATATCTCCCCCAACTAATTGTCCCAGTAATTAAAACATAAAATAATAAAAAAGTTAATGACCTAAATACTTACCTGAATCTGTGGTCATGTGAACTGCTGGGTCTTGAGTCTTCTCTTCTCTGGACTGCAGAGTAGGAGGGTCCTTCCATGGGTTGTTGCCTGGTGATCTGGATGCTTCCCATTGGGTTCATCAGCAGGATCCTCTCACAGTTTCAAAGACTCCAGCAGTGGAATGACATGAAAGGTGACAACATGACTGGTAAACAGGGAACTTGGTCTGAATAGGTAGATCATCAGTCTTCACTCTTGGAAGAGTCGGTACTGAGGGCCATGTGACGCAGGTGAATTAAAAGTTATGTTACAGTTCTTTTTTCCATTTTCTCATACACAGATTAGTCTAAAATTCTGATCTCAGACACTTTGACTGGCATCCTAGAACCGACAAACTATGTTGTAGAACTTCAAAGAGACCTCTATTAACTTTCTATTACAAAATGTACACTTTCATTCTTAAAGCTGACACCTGGCCAAAGTGTCCCACTCCAAAAAAAACAACCCTTCTAGCTAATTGCCCCAGAAATAAGTAAATAAAAAAGTAATGACTTAAATACTGTAGTCATGTGAAGTGTTGGGTCTCCAGACTTGTCTTTTGTGGACTGCAAGTAAGAGGGTCCTCACAGTGTCCAGGAGACTCCAGCAGTGACATGACGAGGACACCAAGATCCTTTGGCAGGAGGCCCAGATTGCAATAACTATCAATCCTTATTTTTGGAAGAGGCAAAACTGGGGCCATATGGCACAGGTGAATTAAAACTTGAATTAGAATTTTGTTTTCAATATACACATATTATTTTAAACCTCTGATGTTAACCGCATTGGTTGGCATCATAGAACTATCAAACTCTGTTGTAAAAGTTCCAGGAGACCTTGATTAATATTCTATCACAAAATGGACATTTTTGTTTTTAAAGCTGATTTCTGGCCAGGGTCTCCTACTCCACCAAAACCCCTCCCCTTTGTCCCAGTAATTAAAAGAACAAATACATAAAGCTAATGACCTAAATACTTACCTGAATCATATGAAGTCTTGAGTCTTCTCTGGACTGGATAATAGAAGGGTCCTTCAATGGGTCCTCTGATTGCTCCATGGTGTCATGGACACTTCCCAATTGGATCCATCAGTCGAATACTCACAGGCTCCTGAAGACTCTAGCAGTGGCATGATGATGACACCATTATAGGTGACAACAAGACCAGTAGACTGGGGCCCAGACTTTATTGATAAAATATAAATATTCACTCACGGAGGTCACATTGAGGGGCACGTGATACTGGTTAATTAAAAACGGTGTTAGAGGTTTTTTTTATTAACACGTACACAGATTGTTCAAACCTTCTGATAATAAACATCTTGGTTGTCATTCTAGACCTGGAAATATATAATGTAGAACTTCAAGGAGAACCCTATTAAAGCAGAACTTCATCCTCCCGCAGAACTTTCCACCTCTCCATCACCCCCGCCCCCTCCCTCCACAGTGCTGATATTGGTTTTTTTTATAACGTACTGGTTTTTTTTTTCTTGAAAGACTTGGTCTGCCCCCACCATCCTGCATTTGCCTTAGGCGAATTACACAGTACCCCCTGCATTGCATGACCTGCAGTCCCATTCATTATAGAGGAGGGGGTGGACCAGCGCCTGCACCCAGACGAGTCGGCAGCTGTGACAGAAAACATGGTGGCACCAGAGAGGAGGATCCCAGCAGGTCAATACTGGATCTGCTGGCTTGATGAGTATCCTAACTCTGCAGAACAGTCAAATGTAAGGAGAGGGGTGAATGTAGGGTAGGTCGGAAAGGCTCAAGTTCCTCTTTATCCTTTTATCACAAAAGGACTATTTTTTAAAGCTGATCTTTAGCTTAAAATACCCAACCTTCTAGCTAATTGCCCAGTAATTAGGAAAAAAATTAAGTTAATGACTTAAATATCTACCTGAATCTTTGATCACGTTGTCAGGGACCATCGCGACGCATGGGTCTACACATGCGTAGGCGTCTGTCAAGACGTGCAGGTAGCAGGGCACTAGGACCCAGGCGCACCCGTCGTCTTGACAGTACTAGGCAGGCACTGGGACCTAGGTGGCACCTGTCAGGTGCAGGGCGGGCTACTTAAACCAGCCCTGCACAGACGCTTGTTGCCGAATGGTCTTTTGTATTCCTGTTGCCTGTGTTGTGAGTACTCTGATCTGGATTGTCTGACCTTGTTGCCTTCTCCTGTCCTGACCCCTTGGCTTGCCTGACTCTGCTCCTGGATGTTCCCTTATAGATTTGATCTTTTGGTATTGACCCTGCGTGTGACCCGACTATCCTTTGCCTATCGTCTTGTACCTCATCGACCCGCAAGTTATCGACCCAGCTTGTTTGACTCTGACTTTGCTCATCCGTCCATCCATCCCTCAGGGATCCCTGGGCTCCCTCACATCAGACTCTTAACCCGCTGGAGCCCTTGGCAGACTCCTCTACCTCTGGTAGAGATACCTAGCAGCTGCGACCTGGTCCCGGAGCGCTCCAAGTCCATCCCCACCAACAGGGGCCCTGGTGAACAAGTGCTCCGGTACTTAGACTCCGCACTCTGGGGAGGCTCTATCAGGGGACTGATAGAGGTACTGTCAGGCGGTCCGTTACACACGTGAAGAGCCAGATCTAGGGTTTTCTCTTCCCTGGATTGTAAAGTAGGAGGGTCCTTCCTTGGATTCCCACATCACTGCCTGTTGTCACAGACACTTCCCATTGGGTCCATCAATGGTGTTAAGAATTTTTTTTTTATTTCCTCCTACACAGATTATTCAAAACTTCTTGTGTTAAAGTCCTTGGTTGGCATTCTAGGCGAACTATGTTGTAGAACCTGAAAGGAGTCCTCTATTAATCACAAAATGGATACTTTTATTTTTAAAGCTGATATTTGGCCCGGGTCTCCCACGTCACAAAAAACACTCCAACATTCTAGCTAATTGTCCGGGTAGCTAAAAAAACACATAAAGTTAATGACCTAAACAGTGACGGACTGACCATTTGGAAACTCGGGCACTGCCCGAGGGCCCGGAGTCAGTAGGGGGCCCCATGAGATTCCCCTAGTACCTTTTTCATAGGCTTTTTTGAGTTTGGGCAAGGACACAGGGGCCCTATGATCCCCTATTGCCCGGGGGCCCCATGAGTTGTCAGTCCGCCCTGGTAGGGATCTTCACCAAACTGTCTGCACAAGGTTGGAAATGCACAAATTGCCTGAAATGCTTTTGTATGATGTATTAATACCAGGGGCGGACTGACCATTTGGAAACTCGGGCACTGCCCGAGGGCCCGGGGTCAGTAGGGGGCCCCGTGAGATGCCCCTGGTACCTTTTTCATAGGCTTTTTTGAGTTTGGGCAAGGACACAGGGGCCCAATGATCCCCTATTGCCCGGGGGCCCCAAGAGTTGTCAGTCTGCCCCTGGACCTAAATAATTACCTGAATCTGCGGTCATGTGGAGTGATGGGTCTTGGGTCTTCTCTTCTATATACTTTGGAGTAGGAAGATCCTTCTTCAGGTTCCTACATCGCTGCCTCGTGAAGCAGACACATCCCATGGGGTCCATCAGTGGGATCCTCACAGGGTCCTGTAGACTCCATCGGTGCAAAAGAACAAACTAAACCAGCGTTCAAATCTTCATGCAGACTAAAAGGAATTCTGAATGCCAAACGTTGAGGTGCAGCCCTTCAGAGATCGGGAAATCTAGGTACTGGTGAACAAAAACAAACAAGGGCGCACTCTCATCGTGCATTACCATGGTATTCCACGTATTTATTAAAAAACTATAGATATATACTCACAAACCAAAAGGGAATAAAAACAGAGCAGGTAGTCCGTAAAGACAGTCCAATGGAATAATACACCCTTGATGGGACAGGCTAACGTGTTTCGGGAGACGAAGAGCTCTGACTCCAGCGGTGGTACGATGAGGGCACCACAAGAGGGGACGACAAGATTAGTTGGCAGTGGATCTGGACTCAGTCGTGGATCACCAATCTTCACTCCCAGAAGAGGCGACACTGAGGGCCATGTGACACAGGTAAATTATAATTGGTGATATTTTTTTCTATTTCTTTGGTGGGGGAAATGGGGGATTCAATATTTGGCCAGCAATAAACTTTTTTTAGGGCTCATGAACACGGGGCTTTGAAAAACTTTTCTGACCTGCTAGAAAACGTAGGTTAGAAATGCGTTTTACATTTCGAAGCGTTTTAGGAGACCCTCCCAAATTCCCAGAATGCATACCTAACCATTTCAGACATTTTGTGAGAAATAGAGAGAGCAGAAGCAGAGAGAGCAGTATGTGTGGAGATGACCGGTCTTTTCTGGTTGTATTCACTATGGATCCCATCATGAGCATAATGCGTCGTATTCTACCATTTTTTTTCCTGCGCGCGAATCCTGGAACTGACTGCGCTGGTGTACCGGGTCCATTTGAATACATGGAAAACGCTGTGCCTGCATTTTTGCTTTGGACAGCATCTGGATATGGACCAGCCCAAAAACGTGTCTAAACACAAACGCACGTAAACGGACGCAGGAAAACATAAAGGAGACTTCAGGGGCTGCTGCAAAAAACACTGAACAGCTCCTAAACTTCAGTTTAGCAGCTGCAGTGTACATGAGCCCTTATGCTATTTTTTTTCTGTTAACCACTTCCCGTCCGGCCCATGTATATAGACGGCTGGGCGGGAGCAGTGCAGGGGCAGGTGCCCATTTATAAACGTCCTCCCCACTTCCCTGCCTGTGCACGCTCCCTGGGAGCTCACAGCACCGCAATCTGGTGCCCACTGTGTCCTCCTCCGATCATTGTACGGGAGCTCTGTGTGAGTTCTCGATCATGTGATCACTGATTGGCCAATCAAGCCGGGGGGGGGGGGGTGGAAGTGACCAAGCCATATTGCTTAACTGCTGTAGAGGATAAATCACCATCACTCTGACTGTTCTGGGTTACAGTATATGTATATGTCAGAGCTATATAAATGTATACTAATAGTGTATGAATGTGGGGGAGGGGGCATTAGAGTGTAAGCTCCTCAAGTACAGAGACTGATGTGACTGTGGGGGAGGGGACATTAGAGTGTAAGCTCCTCAAGTACAGAGACTGATGTGACTGTGGGGGAGGGGACATTAGAGTGTAAGCTCCTCTGGTACAGAGACTGATGTGACTGTGGGGGAGGGGACATTAGAGTGTAAGCTCCTCTGGTGCAGAGACTGATGTGACTGGCTCTGTGTTCTCTCCCATATGGAAGAAAAATATATTTGAAATATATTTTAAAAATACTCTTCCCAAATATATTGACATATATTCGAAATGCTACAATTTTGGCCGTATTCAATACATTGCAAAATATATATATATATACTGTATGTTGAGATGCGTTTTTATTACAAAATATTTAAAAAATATTTTTAAAAATACATTTAAAATATAATGTATGTCTTTGAAAATAAAAATCTACATTTGTGGAATTAATTTACAAATATGTGTAAAAATATATGCTAAAATCACTTTCTTTATGTTAAAAAAAATTGAAGAATATATTTTTATAAATATATATAAATATACACTGCATGTTGGAGATGACCAGAGACTGCAGACACAGTACAGGAGATGACCAGAGACTGCAGACACAGTACAGGAGATGACCAGAGACTGCAGACACAGTACAGGAGATGACCAGAGACTGCAGACACAGTACAGGAGATGACCAGAGACTGCAGACACAGTACAGGAGATGACCAGAGACTGCGGACAGTACAGGAGATGACCAGAGACTGCAGACACAGTACAGGAGATGACTAGAGACTGCGGACACAGTACAGGAGATGACCAGAGACTGCGGACACGGTACAGGAGATGACCAGAGACTGTGGACACAGTACAGGGGATGACCAGAGACTGCGGACACAGTACAGGAGATGACCAGAGACTGCGGACACAGTACAGGAGATGACCAGAGACTGCGGACACAGTACAGGGGATGACCAGAGACTGCGGACACAGTACAGGAGATGACCAGAGACTGCGGACACAGTACAGGAGATGACCAGAGACTGCGGACACAGTACAGGAGATGACCAGAGACTGCGGACAGTACAGGAGATGACCAGAGACTGCGGACATAGTGCAGGAGATGACCAGAGACTGCGGATACAGTACAGGGGATGACCAGAGACTGCGGACATAGTACAGGAGATGACCAGAGACTGCGGACACAGTACAGGAGATGACCAGAGACTGCGGACATAGTACAGGAGATGACCAGAGACTGCGGACATAGTACAGGAGATGACCAGAGACTGCGGACATAGTACAGGAGATGACCAGAGACTGCGGACACAGTACAGGAGATGACCAGAGACTGCGGACACAGTACAGGAGATGACCAGAGACTGCGGACACAGTGCAGGAGATGACCAGAGACTGCGGACACAGTACAGGGGATGACCAGAGACTGTGGACATAGTGCAGGAGATGACCAGAGACTGCGGACATAGTACAGGAGATGACAGAGACTGCGGACACAGTTCAGGGATGACCAGAGACTGCGGACACAGTACAGGGATGACCAGAGACTGCGGACACAGTACAGGGATGACCAGAGACTGCGGACACAGTAAAGGAGATGGACCAGAGACTGCGGACAGCACAGGGATGACCAGAGACTGCGGACAGCACAGGGATGACCAGAGACTGTGGATAGTACAGGGGATGACTGCTGACCTTTGGGGAGGGGGGGGAGGTACCTGAATTTGACAGGTACCCGCTCCCACTTCCGCGGAGTTGTTCTTTCATCTTACCTGTTCCTCTATCCAGCCGCGCGCTGTCTTCCCGGCTTCTGTAATGGCGCTCGGCATGACAGCCGGGTGCCCAGTGCGCATGAGCGAGAAGCACTTGCGCTTTGTGATTGGTCCGGCGGCTTCTGGGATCTGTCATGTGTCCCAGGTGCCACCTTACCATTCACAAAAAGCACCGCTTCCTGCGCATGCGCACTTGGCACCCGGCTGTCATGCCCACACTACAGAAGCCGGGAGGACCGCGCCGCTGGATAGAGGAACGGGTAAGATGAAAGAACAACTCCACGGAAGTGGGAGCGGGTATCTGTCAAATTCAGGTACCCGCTCCCCCCCCTCCCCAAAGGTCAGCAGTCATCTCTAGAAGGTCTCGCTGTAGAGCTGAGCGGCCAGCCCGGTATTCTGACACGGCGGCAGTGGAAATACCGGACCGGCCGCTCCATATTCGCTCCATAAGACGAACTGACATTTTCCCCCCTTTTTTGGGGGGGAAAAAGTGCGTCTTATGGTGCAAAAAATACGGTAATTTTTTTTTTCATATATTTGTAAATGCATTCCAAACATGTAGATTTGTATTTCAAAGACATGCAGTATATTTGAAATTTATTTTTAAAAATATTTTTCATATATTTTGTAATAAAAACACATTTCAACATGCAGTGTGTGTATATATATATATATATATATTTTTTAAGTATATTGAATACGGCCAAAATTGTAGCATTTCAAATGTATGTCAATATATTTGGGAAGAAAATTTTTAAAATGTATTCCAAATATATTTTTCTTCCATGTGGGCTGTACAACACTGCAGTATATGTCAGAGCTATATACATGTATAATAATAGTGTATGACTGTGGGGGAGGGGACATTAGAGTGTAAGCTCTTCTGGTACAGAGACTGATGTGAGTGTGGGGGCGGGGACATTAGAGTGTAAGCTCCTCTTGTACAGAGACTGATGTGACTGTGGGGGAGGGGACATTAGAGTGTAAGCTCCTCTGGTACAGAGACTGATGGGAATGTGGGGGAGGGGACATTAGAGTGTAAGCTCCTCTGGTACAGAGACTGATGTGACTGTGGGGGAGGGGACATTAGAGTGTAAGTTCCTCTGGTACAGAGACTGATGTGCCTGTAGGGGAGGGGACATTAGAGTGTAAGCTCCTCTGGTACAGAGACTGATGTGCCTGTGGGGGAGAGGACATTAGAGTGTAAGCTCCTCTGATGCAGAGACTGATGTGACTGGCTCAGTGTTCTCTGTACAGCGCTGCGGTATATGTCAGATCTATGTAAATGTATAATAATAATAGTGTGTGACTGTGGGGGAGGGGGCATTAGAGTGTAAGCTCCTCCGGTACAGAGACTGATGTGACTGTGGGGGAGGGGACATTAGAGTGTAAGCTCCTCTGGTACAGAGACTGATGGGACTGAGGGAGAGGGGGCATTAGAATGTAAGCTTCTCTGGTACAGAGACTGATGGGACTGTGGGGGAGGGGACATTAGAGTGTAAGCTCCTCTGGTACAGAGACTGATGGGACTGAGGGGGAGGGGGCATTAGAGTGTAAGCTCCTCTGGTACAGAGACTGATAGGACTGGGGGGAGGGGGCATTAGAGTGTAAGCTCCTCTGGTACAGAGACTGATGGGACTGTGGGGGAGGGGACATTAGAGTGTAAGCTCCTCTGGCACAGAGACTGATGGGACTGTGGGGGAGGGGACATTAGAGTGTAAGCTCCTCTGGTACAGAGACTGGTGTGACTGGCTCAGTGTTCTCTGTACAGTGCTATGGTATATGTCAGAGCTATATAAATGTATAATAATAATAGTGTGTGACTGTGGGGGAGGGGACATTAGAGTGTGAGCTCTTTTCGTGCAAATACTGATGTGACTGGCTCAGTGTTCTGTGTACAGCACCATGGAATATGTCAGTGCTATATCAATGTCTAATGAGGATAATAATAATAGAAACACTCTTCTCTTAGTAAGGATCAGTAGACATATGACAAATCTGAGTGAAGCAGACGGAACCTCATGGCACCCATAGCATGATCTGCACCTTCTCACATCAATGTGGAGAATTGTTCGTGATTCGGGAAGACTTGCTACAACAGAATGTGGCAGAATATGAGGAGCGGTGTCAAGAACTCCAGACACACCGGTTTGACACGCATCAAACTTTTTCCTGTCTGCTCGGCTTTATCTAAGATGTTCTAAACTTCAGGCCTGACAGATTTTATTGACAGTAAAAAAGGAGACCTGTGACAGGCTGGAATGGAGATTCTGATATGATGGCAAAATTCGAGCAAGTTTCTTGCCTCCAACTTCATGCTATTGTTCTCTATTATCACTGTCCACAGTGCTTGGCAATGCAACACTGGTGAAGTGTCAGGATTTAAAAAAAATATAAAAAAATTTAACTTCCTGACATTTATTTTTTGTAGATAGTGAAATCAAACTTATCCAATTATCGTCTGCATTTTTATACAACGTACTTAAAGGAAGAGTATAAGGTGGGCGAGGGCACAATTATGCCGCAAGCAGCTGGATGGATACAACTCATGATGGTACATTTTACAAGTGTTCATGTTCCTGAATAGAACGTCTCTAGTGAAAACTTGGTTGAGTTGAGAATGGAGGTCATCAGGAGAAGAAGTCCCCCCTTGGTGGTCGGCAGCAGACTCTTCTATTGAACGCATGTCAGAGGACCTGGCCCCCAATTGAAATGGTTTCCAGGTGCTTGGATGGACTTTCTGAGGGCTAATCTGGAACCATGGAATATTAGCAGGGCCCTGCAAAGTGAGTACTCCTGACCATTTGTGGGTAATTGCTATAGGTCACCAAGGAGATGGTGTAGTAGAAGGTTTGCAACCCACCATCTGTACACGAGCAGCACATAGTGTGATCTGTGTAGGCTGTGAATTGACCGTGGGCTCAGAAGTAGGTTCTGAGACAGCCCTGTAGTAGATTGAGACCCCTAACAGAGTGCTGAAAATAGAAGATGGCTCGGGACCTGCTTACAAGTGACACCCAGAAGATAATCACATGACATGCATATAGGGTTGGCCAGGCCTACCAAAAGCCACCTGCTTCAGTGTACAGGATCCTGAATAGAACATCTCTATTGTAAACATGATCGGGTTGAGAGTGGAGGCCATCAGGAGAAGAAGCCCCCCTCTTGGTGGTTTGGAGCAGACCCTTCTATTGAACGCATGTCAGAAGACCTGGCCCCCATGTGAAATGGTTTCCAGGTGCTTGGATGGAGTTTCTGAGTGTTAATCTGGAACCATGGAAAATTAGCATGGCCCTGCAAAGTGAGTACTCCTGACCATTCATGAGTAATTGCTATAGGTCACCAAGGAGATGGTGTAGTAGAAGGTTTGCAAACCACCATCTGTACACGAGCAGCACATAGAGTGATCTGTGTAGGCTATGAATTGACTGTGGGCTCAGAAGTAGGTTCTGAGACAGCCCTGTAGTAGATTGGGACCCCTAACAGAGTGCTGAAAATAGAAGATGGCTTGGGACCTGCTTACAAGTGACACCCAGAAGATAATCACATGACATGCACATAGGGTTGGCCAGCCATGCCAAAAGCCACCTGCTTCAGTGTACAGGATCCTGAATAGAACTTATCTATTGTAAACATAATCGGGTTGAGAGTGGAGGTCATCAGGCGAAGAAATCCTCCTCTTGGCAGTTAGAAGCAGACCCTTCTATTGAACACATGTCAGAGGACCTGGCCCCCATGTGAAATGGTTTCCAGGTGCTTGGATGGACTTTCTGAGGGCTAATCTGTAACCATGGAATATTAGCATGGCCCTGCAAAGTGAGTACTCCTGACCATTCATGGGTAATTGGTATAGGTCACCAAGGAGATGGTGTAGTAGAAGGTTTGCAACCCACCATCTGTACACGAGCAGCACATAGTGTGATCTGTGTAGGCTGTGAATTGACCGTGGGCTCAGAAGTAGGTTCTGAGACAGCCCTGTAGTAGATTGAGACCCCTAACAGAGTGCTGAAAATAGAAGATGGCTCAGGACCTGCTTACAAGTGACACCCAGAACATAATCACATGACATGCACATAGGGTTGGCCAGTCATGCCAAAAGCCACCTGCTTCAGTGTACAGGATCCTGAATAGAACTTCTCTATTGTAAACATGATCGGGTTGAGAGTGGAGGTCATCAAGAGAAAAAGTCCTCCTCTTGGTGGTTAGGAGCAGACCCTTCTATTGAACGCATGTCAGAGAACCTGGCCCCCATGTATGTGAAATGGTTTCCAGGTGCTTGGATGGACTTTCTGAGGGTTAATCTGTAACCATGGAATATTAGCAGGGCCCTGCAAAGTGAGTACTCCTGACCATTCATGAGTAATTGCTATAGGTCACCAAGGAGATGGTGTAGTAGAAGGTTTGCAAACCACCATCTGTACATGAGCAGCACATAGTGTGATCTGTGTAGGCTATGAATTGACTGTGGGCTCAGAAGTAGGTTCTGAGACAGCCCTGTAGTAGATTGGGACCCCTAACAGAGTGCTGAAAATAGAAGATGGCTCGGGACCTGCTTACAAGTGACACCCAGAAGATAATCACATGACATGCACATAGGGTTGGCCAGCCATGCCAAAAGCCACCTGCTTCAGTGTACAGGATCCTGAATAGAACTTATCTATTGTAAACATAATCGGGTTGAGAGTGGAGGTCATCAGGCGAAGAAATCCTCCTCTTGGCAGTTAGAAGCAGACCCTTCTATTGAACACATGTCAGAGGACCTGGCCCCCATGTGAAATGGTTTCCAGGTGCTTGGATGGACTTTCTGAGGGCTAATCTGGAACCATGGAATATTAGCAGGGCCCTGCAAAGTGAGTACTCCTGACCATTTGTGGGTAATTGCTATAGGTCACCAAGGAGATGGTGTAGTAGAAGGTTTGCAACCCACCATCTGTACATGAGCAGCACATAGTGTGATCTGTGTAGGCTGTGAATTGACCGTGGGCTCAGAAGTAGGTTCTGAGACAGCCCTGTAGTAGATTGAGACCCCTAACAGAGTGCTGAAAATAGAAGATGGCTCAGGACCTGCTTACAAGTGACACCCAGAACATAATCACATGACATGCATATAGGGTTGGCCAGCCATGCCAAAAGGCTTACAACAAATATAGCACCACTGCCATAGGCTGTAACTGAAATCTCACTGGGCCATTGATTACAAAGCTTGTCCTTCCCATTTTCACTTGCAGCCCACCCAGATCCATGACATTTCAGAGAGGACTGCCTGATGTAACTGACATTTAGATGCCGGCTCTCTTTCCAGTACCAGCGTAGACCCACCAGCGGCTTCCGACGTCGTTAAATGAAGCAGCTTGCCTGCCTACCCTCTTAATCCTATTGAAATCACCAATTGCAGCAGGTATAAATGTAAAACCCCTGTTTCTGATGCTGCAGGAATTTCGGGAGATCTCAGGTATTAAGGTACAAGAAATGGAATGATCTGAGGTGTGAAAGTGCAGGAGTTGGGGTGATCTAAGATATGAAGGTGCAAGTATTGAGGTGTTCTGAAATGTGAAGGTACAGGAATTGGGGTGATCTGAGGTGTGAAAGTATATGAATTGGGATGTTTTGAGGTATGACAGTGCAAAAAACTGGGGTGATTTGAGGTCTGAAGGTGCAGAAATTAGGGATGATCTGAGGTGTGAAGGAGCAGGAATCGGGGTAATCTGAGATTTGATGGTGCAGGAATTGGGGTGATCTAAGGTGTGAAGGTGCAGGAATTGGGGTAATCTAAGGTGTGAAGGTACAGGAATTGGGTTGGTTTAAGGTATGACAGAGCAGAAATTGGGGATGGTCTGATGTGTGAAGGAGCGAGAATTGGGGTAATCTGAGTGTGAAGGTGCAAGAGTTGAGGTGATATAAAGTGTGACAGTGTAGGAATTGGGGTGATCTGAGGTGTAAAGGTGCAGGAATTGGGGTGATCTGAGGTGTAAAGGTGCAGGAATTGGGGTGATCTGAGGTGTGAAGGTGCAGGAATTGGGATGATCTGAAGTGTAAAGGTGCAGGAATTGGGATGATCATGTCATAGAGAACATTGTCATAGAGAACATGTCATAGAGAACATTGTCATAGAGAACATTGTCATAGAGAACATGTCATAGAGAACATTGTCATAGAGAACATGTCATAGAGAACATTGTCATAGAGAACATGTTATAGAGAAAATGTCATAGAAAACATGTCATAGAGAAAATGTCATAGAAAACATGTCATAGAGAAAATGTCATAGAGAACATGTCATAGAAAACATATAATAGAGAACATGTCATAGAGAACATGTCATAGAGAACATGTCATAGAAAACATATAATACAGAATATGTCATAGAGAACATGTCATAGAGAAAATATCATAGAGAACATGTCATAGAAAACATATAATACAAAACATGTCATAGTGAACATGTCAGAGAGAACATGTCATAGAGAAAATGTCATAGAGAACATGTCATAGAAAACATATAATACAAAACATGTCATAGTGAACATGTCAGAGAGAACATGTCATAGAGAAAATGTCATAGAAAACATATAAAACAGAACATATCATAGAGAACATGTTATAGAGAAAATGTCATAGAAAACATGTCATAGAGAACATGTCATAGAGAACATTGTCATAGAGAACATGTTATAGAGAAAATGTCATAGAAAACATGTCATAGAGAACATGTCATAGAGAATACGTCATAGAGAACATGTCATGGAGAACATATAATAGAGAACATGTCATAGAGAAAATGTCATAGAGAACATGTCATAGAGAAAATGTCATAGCAAACATGTCATAGAGAACATGTCATAGAGAACATGTCATAGAGAAAATGTCATAGAAAACATGTCATAGAGAACATGTCATAGAAAACATATAATACAGAACATGTCATAGAGAACATGTCATAGAGAACATGTCATAGAGAACATATCATAGAGAACATTGTGTTAGAGAACATGTACCGATGCAAAAAATAAAATAAAAATAAGGCATCTCTCCTGCACAGAACTGTCAGAACTCCCAATACACACTGAAAATATGGCCACCCTATTAGAGAAGAGGACCAAGTTATTTGTTCCTTCAAATGATTGACGTACTCAGCTGACCGGGGACAAAGGACTTCATTCTATTGGTAAACCTGCAATCGTTTTGGTCAAAGTTCTGAATTTTACATTTTTCACATCTCAGCGGTTTACCGCTCCCATAGGTTGGTGCCTTTTGGGGATTTGAACAAAATTGATTTTGCTGTGAAATGGCCAATATCATTGTTGCCAACCCCTCGTACCCACCCATTGTTTGTAAGCCAAAGAGAAATACAAATCTCCTTTTTTTAATTTAGAGGATGTTGTATTGTTGGCTTTGTTTGTGATTAACTGACCATCACATGTACAGATCTGGTCCGACATGTGTGGACATGTACGTGATCCAGCTTGTCCTGCTGCCCACCCGTAAATGTACAGCCAGCCGGCAGGAAACGGCTAAGCTTGTTCTATTTTATATGAGGGGTGGGGACCCGCTAAATGGGTGAACCTGGCATTCTGATCAGAGGTGTGCTATAATGTCTCTTCAATGAAGCCTGAGAGAGAGAGGGGGGGGGGGAGAAGGGAAAGGAGAGAGAGGAGAGAGAGAAAGAGAGAAAGAGACAGGAGGGGGGGGGAGTGAAGGAGAGAGGGAGACAGAGAGAGAGGGGGGGAGAGAGAGGGGAGAGAGAGGGAAGGAGAGAGAGGGGGAGAGAAAGAGAGGGGGGAGAGAGAGGGAGAAAGAGGGGGAGGAGAGAGAGGAGAGAGAGAGAAAGAGAGAGGGGGGGAGAGAGTGAAGGAGAGAGAGAGGGGGGAGGGGAGTGGGGAAGAGAAGAGAGAGAGGGGGGAGAGATAGATAGATAGAGAGAGATAGCGAGAGAGAGAGGGGAGATAGGGGGAGAGAGAGGGGGGTGGTATAGAGAGAGAAAGAGAGAGAGGGGGAGGGGGATGGAGAGAGAGGGGAGAAGAGAGAGGGCGAGGGAGGGAGAGAGAGAGAGAGGGGGGGAGAGAGAGAGAGATGGGGGAGATGGGGGAGAGATGGGGGAGAGAGATGGGGGGTAAGAGAAATGGAGAGATCGGGGGGGAGAAAGAGAGAGAAATGGAGAGAGAAACAGAGCGAGAGAGAGAGAGAGGAGGTGGTAGTGGAGGGAAAAAGATTGAGAGAGGGGGGAGACAGAGAGAGAGCCTGAGAGAGAAGGAGAGAGAGAGAGAGGGGGGAGAGGGGGGTGCGAGGGGGGGAGAAAGAGAGAGAGAGCATGAGAAAAAGAGGAAGAAAGAGGAAAAGAAAGAGAGAAAAATAGAAAAAGAAAAAGAGCGAGAAAAGAAAAAACAAAAAAGAGAAAGAAAAAGAAGAGAAATAGAAATGGATAGGGATAGAAAAAGAAAGAGAGAAAAACAAAAGAGAAAGTGAAAAAAAAGAAGAAAAAAGAAAACACAATGTGAACATTTTCCCCCAGCTACTACAGTTTGGAAAAATTAATTTCAGATTTGCGCTTTGCACGAATCTCCCCGTTTCAGGTCGGATTTATTTATTTTTTTACGTACATCTCTACTGATTATTGAGGATTCTGATACCGTAACACCCGGGTTTTTTTAATTTTCTCCACACACCTGGAGGGAAAATGCCGTGTCCCAGTGAGAACTTTACTGCCGACAGGTGTACTTTAATTTGAAAGTTAAAAAAGTATTTTTTTTTTGTTGTTTTTTGTTTCGTTTTGGTTTTTTTTTGCCATAATATACAAATTTGACAGTTCTGACAGTTTTTTTTCCCCTAGTGCTGGCAAAAATAGCTTTCCGGATGTCTTTGATTTTCTGCTTGTGAAACCTACACCTGTTTTGGTACAAGGGACAACAAATCAGGGTTAAGTTCACAATATGTTGGAGAGTTATTGAGCAAATCATGCACTTCGGGCGACGCGGGTACAACGGCGCACGATAAAACAAAGCGATGGGTCCCGCCGTCGCCCCGAGCACCTGAGATGTGATTAAACTACAGCTGTTTAAAAAACATTATTGTGTTTGATGGAGTTAGATTCTGTTTCTATAAACAGCTTTGCCTCTGGCTTCGTTAGCATAATGCTCAGTTTATTTTAATGTGTAATTTCTGGTTTTCTTTATTTTTCCCTTTTTTTTCCCACTCTGACATGGAATTATTCATTAGCATAAAACGTAGTACAAACAGTTGGGCAAGAATGGTTCAAACTGCCATTCTGGGGAAAAAGCCAATTAAAGGCCCTGCAGCCAGTGATGGCCTATGGCTCTTTTATCTATCACTGTATTTGATAGTCATGTTATATAGCAAAACAAAAACCTATTATCTGCCAAAAGAAAAAAACAGAAAAAAATTTAAAAGAACAAACTGCATCATCTGCCCCCCCCCCAAAAAAAAACAGAAAACAAAGTAAAAAGAACAGGGTTCTGTATTATTAGTGGTGTACCCCAAGGTTCAGTGTGATTAGTGGTGTACCGCAAGATTCGGTGTGATTAGTGGGGTACCCCAAGGTTCGGTGTTATTAGTGGGATACCCCAATATTCTGTGTTATTAGTGGGGTACCGCAAAGTTCTGTGTTATTAGTGGGGTACCCAAGGTTCTGTGTTATTATTGGGGTACCCCAAGGTTCAGTGTTATTAGTGGGGAACCCCAAGGTTCAGTGTGATTAGTGGGGTACCCCAAGGTTCTGTGTTATTAGTGGTGTACCCCAAGGTTCAGTGTTATTAGTGGGGAACCCAAAGTTCAGTGCTATTAGTGGGGCACCCCAAGGTTTAGTGTTATTAGTGGGGTAACCCAAAGTTCAGTGCTATTAGTGGGGTACCCCAAGGTTCTGTGTTATTAGTGAGGTACCCCAAGGTTCAGTGTTATTAGTGGGGTACCCCAAGGTTCAGTGTTATTAGTGTGGTACCCCAAGATTCAGTGTTGTCAGTGGTGTACCCCAAGGTTCAGTGTTATTAGTGGGGTACCCCAAGGTTCAGTGTTATTAGTGGTGTACCCCAAGGTTCAGTGTTATTAGTGGGGTACCCCAAGGTTCAGTGTTGGGACCCTTACTTTTGAATACATTTATAAACTATATGGGGTCAGGGATTATAAATCCCATTTCAGTCTTTGCAGATGACACCAAGCTGTGCCGGGGAATAACGTCCTTACAGGATGTCTCCAACCTACAAGCCGACCTCAATGCTCTGTGTAATTGGGGGACTATGGGGGCCAATGAGGGCTAATGGTGATAAATGTAAGGTTCTGCACTTGGGGGCTAAGAATATGCATCATACATACTGGGGGGGGGAGATACAACTGGGGGGGTCAATGGTGGAGAAGGATCTGGGGGGGGTCAATGGTGGAGAAGGATCTGGGGGTTCTGGTAGATCACAAGCTTAATAATGGCAGCAATGCCAAGCTGTGGGTTCTAAAGCGAGAAAAATCCTCTCTTGTATTAGGAGAGGTATAGACTCCAGAGAGAGATATCATCCCCCCCGCCGGTACAAATCATTAGTAAGACCTCATCTGGAATATGCAGTTCAGTTTTGGGCTCCAATTCACAAAAAGAACATTGGGGGACTGGAGAAAGTACAGAGAAGGGCAACCAAACTGATAAGAGGCATGGAGGAGATCAGCTATGAGGAAAGATTAGAGGAACTGAATTTATTCTCTTGAGAAGAGGAGATTAAGGGGGGATATGATCACCATGTATAATACATAAGGGGGGATATGATCACCATGTATAATACATAAGGGGGGATATGATCTCCATGTATAATACATAAGGGGGGATATGATCACCATGTATAATACATAAGGGGGGATATGATCTCCATGTATAATACATGAGGGGGGATATGATCTCCATGTATAATACATAAGGGGGGATATGATCTCCATGTATAATACATAAGGGGGGATATGATCTCAATGTATAATACATGAGGGGGGATATGATCTCCATGTATAATACATAAGGGGGATATGATCTCCATGTATAATACATAAGGGGGGATATGGTCTCCATGTATAATACATAAGGGGGGATATGATCTCCATGTATAATACATAAGGGGGGATATGATCTCCATGTATAATACATAAGGGGGGATATGATCTCCATGTATAATACATAAGGGGGGATATGATCACCATGTATAATACATAAGGGGGGATATGATCTCCATGTATAATACATGAGGGGGGATATGATCTCCATGTATAATACATAAGGGGGGATATGATCTCAATGTATAATACATAAGGGGGATATGATCTCCATGTATAATACATAAGGGGGGATATGATCTCCATGTATAATACATAAGGGGGATATGATCTCCATGTATAATACATAAGGGGGGATATGGTCTCCATGTATAATACATAAGGGGGGATATGATCTCCATGTATAATACATAAGGGGGATATGATCTCCATGTATAATACATAAGGGGGGATATGATCTTCATGTATAATACATAAGGGGGATATGATCTCCATGTATAATACATAAGGGGGGATATGATCTCCATGTATAATACATAAGGGGGATATGATCTCCGTGTATAATACATAAGGGGGGATATGATCTCCGTGTATAATACATAAGGGGGGATATGATCTCCGTGTATAATACATAAGGGGGGATATGATCACCATGTATAATACATAAGGGGGGATATGATCTCCATGTATAATACATAAGGGGGGATATGATCTCCGTGTATAATACATAAGGGGGGATATGATCTCCGTGTATAATACATAAGGGGGGATATGATCTCCATGTATAATACATAAGGGGGGATATGATCTCCATGTATCATACATAAGGGGGGATATGATCTCCGTGTATAATACATAAGGGGGGATATGATCTCCGTGTATAATACATAAGGGGGGATATGATCTCCATGTATAATACATAAGGGGGGATATGATCTCCATGTATCATACATAAGGGGGGATATGATCACCATGTATAATACATAAGGGGGATATGATCTCCATGTATAATACATAAGGGGGATATGATCTCCATGTATAATACATAAGGGGGGATATGATCTCCATGTATAATACATAAGGGGGGATATGATCTCCATGTATAATACATAATGGGGGATATGATGTCCATGTATAATACATAAGGGGGATATGATCTCCATGTATAATACATAAGGGGGGGATATGATCTCCATGTATAATACATAAGGGGGGATATGATCTCCATGTATAACACATAAGGGGGGATATGATCTCCATGTATAATACATAAGGGGGATATGATCTCCATGTATAATACATAAGGGGGATATGATCTCCATGTATAATACATAAGGAGGGATATGATCTCCATGTATCATTCATAAGGGGGGGATATGATCACCATGTATCATACATAAGGAGGGATATGATCTCCATGTTTAATACATAAGGGGGGATATGATCTCCATATATAATACATAAGGGGGGATGTGATCTCCATGTATAATACATAAGGTGGGATATGATCTCCATCTATAATACATAAGGGGGGACATGATCTCCATGTATAATACATAAGGGGAGATATGATCTCCATGTATAATACATAAGGGGGGATATGATCTCCATGTATAATACATAAGGGGGATATGATCTCCATGTATAATACATAAGGGGAGATATGATCTCCATGTATAATACATAAGGTGGGATATGATCTCCATCTATAATACATAAGGGGGGACATGATCTTCATGTATAATACATAAGGGGGGATATGATCTCCATGTAGAATACATAAGGGGGATATGATCACCATGTATAATACATAAGGGGGGATATGATCTCCATGTATAATACATAAGGGGGAAATGATCTCCATGTATAATACATAAGGGGGATATGATCTCCATGTATAATACATAAGGGGGATATGATCTCCATGTATAATACATAAGGGGGGATATGATCTCCATGTATAATACATAAGGGGGGATATGATCTCCATGTATAATACATAAGGGGGGGATATGATCTCCATGTATAATACATAAGGGGGATATGATCTCCATGTATAATACATAAGGGGGGATATGATCTCCATGTATAATACATAAGGGGGATATGATCTCCATGTATAATACATAAGGGGGGGATATGATCTCCATGTATAATACATAAGGGGGGATATGATCTCCATGTATAATACATAAGGGGGGGATATGATCACCATGTATAATACATAAGGGGGATATGATCTCCATGTATAATACATAAGGGGGATATGATCTCCATGTTTAATACATAAGGGGGGATATGATCTCCATGTTTAATACATGTAGTCCCTATGAGCCAGCTACCGGTTGTGTAGACTCTTCCCTCTCATTCCTACAGGGCAGCACCCATATCAACAATGCCTTACAATCGGTGGATGTGTTCAGTGTTCCCTCCATCTTTTGAATTGCCTACCTCCACCTCAGCCCTTGATTGGCAGAGGGCTGTGGGGCAAGCCTACTACCATAGTTACATAGTTAGTCTGGCTGAAAAAAGACAAAAATCCATCCAGTTCAATCATAAAATAAAAGTTATAATCCTACACCCACAGTTGATCCAGAGGAATGCAAAAAATCCCAGCAAAGCATGATTCCATTTGCTCCTGCTGGGAAAAAAATTCCTTCCTGATCCCCCGAGAGCCTAGATTGGGGTAAAGCCATTGGCTGCCTCACAGATCCTCACATTTGTGGAATGTTTTTAACCATTTCCCGTCAGGCCCATGTCAATAAACGGCTGGATGGCAGCGCTGCTGTTTCTAAACATCCCCCCACATTCATTGCCATGATAGGTGCTCACTGTGTCCATATGACAGAGCACCGATCGCTGTACAGGACCTCTGTGTGAGGTCCCAATCATGTGATCACTGATTAGCCAATCAGTGATCACATGAAGAGTAGTAAGCAAGATCTCACTTCTGTCATCATTGCTTACTACGTGTGAAAGCTGTGAATGATCACAGAGGTCACATGGTACAGGGCCATTCACAACAGCCTCGTACCATGTGACAAGCTGTAACCAATCACAGCTCACACAGTAGTTCTCAATGGCTGCAAGAATGTAGCCAGAGAGAAGGAGAAATGATTGCTTTTACAGACTTTATGGGTGTAAAAACAACCAGTGTAAAAAAAGAAAACAAAATCTTCATCATCCCCAACAAGTAGTACAGTGTCACCATGGTGACACTACTGCTAGGGTGACAGAATGTAAAAAAAAAACCCCACATAAATATTATTATAAAAAAAAAATAAAAATGTAAAAAACATTTTGAAAAATTATAATTTTTGGATATAAACTAATTTAAGTTTTTTTGGGTTTTTTTTTTTTACTGAAAAGATAGATGAATACATTTTGGCCAAGATTTATGAAGAAAGATAATTTATTTGCAAAATGTTATTAGAAAAACTCTTGTTTTTTAAATTTTTTTGACTTTTTTCTTTTATAGAGAAAAAAAATTAAAATCACAGTGGTGAATAAATACCACCAAAATAAAGTTGTATCTATCTAAAACAAAAATGCAAAAAAATTCATATGGGTACATTGATGCAGGACCGCGTAATTGTCATTCAAAGTGTGATAATGCTGAAAGCTGAAAATTGGCCTGAACTGGAAGGGGGGGAGAGTGTCCGGACTTGAAGTGGTTAAAGTGGAGTTCCAGCTGTTTTTGTGCACATTAAATGTCAGCAGCTACAAAAACTGCAGCTGCTGACTTTAAATAAACACATGGAGATCATATCCCCCCTTATGTATTATACATGGAGATCATATCCCCCCTTATGTATTATACATGGAGATCGTATCCCCCCTTATGTATTATACATGGAGATCATATCCCCCCTTATGTATTATACATGGTGATCATATCCCCCCTTATGTATTATACATGGTGATCATATCCTCCCTTATGTATTATACATGGAGATCATATCCCCCCCTTATGTATTATACATGGAGATCATATCCCCCCTTATGTATTATACATGGAGATCATATCCCCCCCTTATGTATTATACATGGTGATCATATCCCCCCTTATGTATTATACATGGAGATCATATCCTCCCTTATGTATTATACATGGAGATCATATCCTCCCTTATGTATTATACATGGAGATCATATCCCCCCTTATGTATTATACATGGAGATCTTATCCCCCTTATGTATTATACATGGAGATCATATCCCCCCTTATGTATAATACATGGAGATCATATCCCCCCCTTATGTATTATACATGGAGATCATATCCCCCCCTTATGTATTATACATGGAGATCATATCCCCCCTTATGTATTATACATGGAGATCTTATCCCCCCTTATGTATTATACATGGAGATCATATCCCCCCCTTATGTATTATACATGTTGATCATATCCCCCCCTTATGTATTATACATGGAGATCATATCCCCCCTTATGTATTAAACATGGAGATTATATCCCCCCTTATGTATTACACATGGTGATCATATCCCCCCTTATGTATTATACATGGTGATCATATCCCCCATTATGTATTATACATGGAGATCATATCCCCCTTATGTATTATACATGGAGATCATATCCCCCCTTACGTATTATACATGGAGATCATATCCCCCTTATAAGGGGGAAATGATCTCCATGTATAATACATAAGGGGGATATGATCTCCATGTATAATACATAAGGGGGGATATGATCTTATGTATTATACATGGAGATCATATCCCCCTTATGTATTATACATGGAGATCGTATCCCCCCTTATGTATTATACATGGAGATCGTATCCCCCCTTATGTATTATATATGGAGATCATATCCCCCTTATGTATTATACATGGAGATCATATCCCCCCTTATGTATTATACATGGAAATCATATCCCCCCCTTATGTATTATACATGGTGATCATACCCCCCCTTATGTATTATACATGGAGATCATATCCCCCCTTATGTATTATACATGGAGATCATATCCCCCCTTATGTATTATACATGGAGATCATATCCCCCCTTATGTATTATACAGGGAGATCATATTCCCCCCTTATGTATTATACATGGAGATCATATCCCCCCTTATGTATTATACATGGAGATCATATCCCCCCTTATGTATTATACATGGTGATCATACCCCCCCTTATGTATTATACATGGAGATCATATCCCCCCTTATGTATTATAAATGGTGATCATATCCCCCTTATGTATTATACATGGATATCATATCACCCCCTTATGTATTATACATATAGATCATATCCCCCCTTATGTATTATACATTGAGATCATATCCCCCTTATGTATTATACATTGAGATCATATCCCCCTTATGTATTATACATGGAGATCATATCCCCCCCTTATGCATTATACATGGAGATCATATCCCCCTTTTGTATTATACATGGTGATCATATCCCCCCTTATGTATTATACATGGAGACCATATCCCCCCCTTATGTATTATACATGGAGATCATATCCCCCCTTATGTATTATACATGTTGATCATATCCCCCCTTATGTATTATACATGGAGATCATATCCTCCCCTTATGTATTATACATGGAGATCATATCCCCCCTTATGTATTATAAATGGAGATCATATCCCCCCTTATGTATTATACATGGAGATCATATCCCCCCTTATGTATTATACATGGAGATCATATCCTTCCTTATGTATTATACATGGAGATCATATCCCCCCTTATGTATTATACAGGGAGATCATATCCCCCTTATGTATTATACATGGAGATCATATCCCCCCTTATGTATTATACATGGAGATCATATCCCTCCTTATGTATTATAAATGGTGATCATATCCCCCCTTATGTATTATACATGGAGATCATATCCCCCTTATGTATTATACATGGAGATTGCATCCCCCCTTATATATTTATACATGGAGATCGCATCCCCCCTTATGTATTATATGTGAAGATCATATCCCCCTTATGTATTATACATGGAGATCATATCACCCCTTATGTATTATACATGGTGATCATATCCCCCCTTATGTATTATACATGGAGATCATATCCCCCTTATGTATTATACATGGAGATCATATCCCCCCCTTATGTATTATACATGGAGATCATATCCCCCTTATGTATTATACATGGAGATCATATCCCCCCCCTTATGTTTTATACATGGAGATCATATCCCCCTTTTGTAGTATATATGGAGATCATTTCCCCCTTATGTATTGTACATGGAGATCATATACCCCCCTTATGTATTATACATGAAGATCATATCCCCCTTATGTATTATACATGGTGATCATATCCCCCCTTATGTATTACACATGGTGATCATATCCCCGTTTATGTATTATGCATGGAGATCATAACCCCCCTTATGTATTATACATGGAGATCATATCCCCCCTTATGTATTATACATGGAGATCATATCCCCCCCTTATGTATTACACATGGAGATCATATCCCCCCTATGTATTATACATGGAGATCATATCCCCCCTTATGTATTACACATGGTGATCATATCCCCCCTTATGTATTATACATGGTGATCATATCCCCCATTATGTATTATACATGGAGATCATATCCCCCTTATGTATTATACATGGAGATCATATCCCCCCTTATGTATTTTTCATGGAGATCATATCCCCCCTTATGTATTATAAATGGAGATCATATCTCCCCCTTATGTATTATACATGGAGATCATATCCCCCTTATGTATTATACATGGAGATCATATCCCCCCTTATGTATTATTCATGGAGATCATATCCCCCCTTATGTATTATATATGGTGATCATATCCCCCCCTTATGTATTATACATGGAGATCATATCCCCCTTATGTATTATACATGGAGATCATATCCCCCCCTTATGTATTATACATGGTGATCATATCCCCCCTTATGTATTATACATGGAGATCATATCCCCCTTATGTATTATACATGGAGATCATATCCCCCCCTTATGTATTATACATGGAGATCATATCCCCCTTATGTATTATACATGGAGATCATATCCCCCCTTATGTATTATACATGGAGATCATATCCCCCTTATGTATTATACATGGATATCATATCCCCCCTTATGTATTATACATGGAGATCATATCCCCCCTTATGTATTATATATGGTGATCATATCCCCCCCTTATGTATTATACATGGAGATCATTTCCCCTTTATGTATTATACATGGAGATCATATCCCTCTTATGTATTATACATGGAGATCATATCCCCCTTATGTATTATACATGGAGATCATATCCCCCTTATGTATTATACATGGTGATCATACCCCCCCTTATGTATTATACATGGAGATCATATCCCCCCTTATGTATTATACATGGAGATCATATCCCCCTTATGTATTATACATGGATATCATATCCCCCCTTATGTATTATAAATGGTGATCATATCCCCCCTTATGTATTATACATGGAGATCATATCCCCCTTATGTATTATACATGGATATCATATCCCCCCTTATGTATTATACATGGAGATCATATCCCCCCTTATGTATTATACATGGAGATCATATCCCCCCTTATGTATTATACATGGAGATCATATCCCCCTTATGTATTATACATGGAGATCATATCCCCCCTTATGTATTATACATGGAGATCATATCCCCCTTATGTATTATACATGGATATCATATCCCCCCTTATGTATTATACATGGAGATCATATCCCCCCTTATGTATTATATATGGTGATCATATCCCCCCCTTATGTATTATACATGGAGATCATATCCCCCTTATGTATTATACATGGAGATCATATCCCTCTTATGTATTATACATGGAGATCATATCCCCCTTATGTATTATACATGGAGATCATATCCCCCTTATGTATTATACATGGTGATCATACCCCCCCTTATGTATTATACATGGAGATCATATCCCCCTTATGTATTATACATGGATATCATATCCCCCCTTATGTATTATAAATGGTGATCATATCCCCCTTATGTATTATACATGGAGATCATATCCCCCTTATGTATTATACATGGATATCATATCCCCCCTTATGTATTATACATGGAGATCATATCCCCCCTTATGTATTATACATGGAGATCATATCCCCCCTTATGTATTATACATGGAGATCATATCCCCCTTATGTATTATACATGGATATCATATCCCCCCTTATGTATTATACATGGTGATCATATCCCCCCCTTATGTATTATACATGGAGATCATATCCCCCTTATGTATTATACATGGAGATCATATCCCCCTTATGTATTATACATGGAGATCATATCCCCCCCCTTATGTATTATACATGGAGATCATATCCCCCTTTTGTATTATACATGGAGATCATATCCCCCCCCTTTTGTATTATACATGGAGATCATATCCCCCTTTTGTATTATACATGGTGATCATATCCCCCCTTATGTATTATGCATGGAGATCATAACCCCCCTTATGTATTATACATGGAGATCATATCCCCCCTTATGTATTATACATGGAGATCATATCCCCCCTTATGTATTATATATGGTGATCATATCCCCCCCTTATGTATTATACATGGAGATCATATCCCCCTTATGTATTATACATGGAGATCATATCCCCCCCTTATGTATTATACATGGTGATCATATCCCCCCTTATGTATAATACATGGAGATCATATCCCCCTTATGTATTATACATGGAGATCATATCCCCCCCTTATGTATTATACATGGAGATCATATCCCCCTTATGTATTATACATGGAGATCATATCCCCCCTTATGTATTATACATGGAGATCATATCCCCCTTATGTATTATACATGGATATCATATCCCCCCTTATGTATTATACATGGAGATCATATCCCCCCTTATGTATTATATATGGTGATCATATCCCCCCCTTATGTATTATACATGGAGATCATTTCCCCTTTATGTATTATACATGGAGATCATATCCCTCTTATGTATTATACATGGAGATCATATCCCCCTTATGTATTATACATGGAGATCATATCCCCCTTATGTATTATACATGGTGATCATACCCCCCCTTATGTATTATACATGGAGATCATATCCCCCCTTATGTATTATACATGGAGATCATATCCCCCTTATGTATTATACATGGATATCATATCCCCCCTTATGTATTATAAATGGTGATCATATCCCCCCTTATGTATTATACATGGAGATCATATCCCCCTTATGTATTATACATGGATATCATATCCCCCCTTATGTATTATACATGGAGATCATATCCCCCCTTATGTATTATACATGGAGATCATATCCCCCCTTATGTATTATACATGGAGATCATATCCCCCTTATGTATTATACATGGAGATCATATCCCCCCTTATGTATTATACATGGAGATCATATCCCCCTTATGTATTATACATGGATATCATATCCCCCCTTATGTATTATACATGGAGATCATATCCCCCCTTATGTATTATATATGGTGATCATATCCCCCCCTTATGTATTATACATGGAGATCATATCCCCCTTATGTATTATACATGGAGATCATATCCCTCTTATGTATTATACATGGAGATCATATCCCCCTTATGTATTATACATGGAGATCATATCCCCCTTATGTATTATACATGGTGATCATACCCCCCCTTATGTATTATACATGGAGATCATATCCCCCTTATGTATTATACATGGATATCATATCCCCCCTTATGTATTATAAATGGTGATCATATCCCCCTTATGTATTATACATGGAGATCATATCCCCCTTATGTATTATACATGGATATCATATCCCCCCTTATGTATTATACATGGAGATCATATCCCCCCTTATGTATTATACATGGAGATCATATCCCCCCTTATGTATTATACATGGAGATCATATCCCCCTTATGTATTATACATGGATATCATATCCCCCCTTATGTATTATACATGGTGATCATATCCCCCCCTTATGTATTATACATGGAGATCATATCCCCCTTATGTATTATACATGGAGATCATATCCCCCTTATGTATTATACATGGAGATCATATCCCCCCCCTTATGTATTATACATGGAGATCATATCCCCCTTTTGTATTATACATGGAGATCATATCCCCCCCTTTTGTATTATACATGGAGATCATATCCCCCTTTTGTATTATACATGGTGATCATATCCCCCCTTATGTATTATGCATGGAGATCATAACCCCCCTTATGTATTATACATGGAGATCATATCCCCCCTTATGTATTATACATGGAGATCATATCCCCCCCTTATGTATTACACATGGAGATCATATCCCCCCTATGTATTATACATGGAGATCATATCCCCCCCTTATGTATTACACATGGTGATCATATCCCCCCTTATGTATTATACATGGTGATCATATCCCCCATTATGTATTATACATGGAGATCATATCCCCCCTTATGTATTATACATGGAGATCATATCCCCCCTTATGTATTATACATGGAGATCATATCTCCCCTTATGTATTATACATGGTGATCATATCCCCCCCTTATGTATTATACATGGAGATCATATCCCCCTTATGTATTATACATGGAGATCATATCCCCCTCTTATGTATTATACATGGTGAACATATCCCCCCTTATGTATTATACATGGAGATCATATCCCCCTTATGTATTATACATGGAGATCATATCCCCCCCTTATGTATTATACATGGAGATCATATCCCCCTTATGTATTATACATGGATATCATATCCCCCCTTATGTATTATACATGGTGATCATACCCCCCCTTATGTATTATACATGGTGATCATATCCCCCCCTTATGTATTATACATGGAGATCATATCCCCCCTTATGTATTATACATGGTGATCATATCCCCCCTTATGTATTATACATGGAGATCATATCCCCCCTTATGTATTATACATGGAGATCATATCCCCCCTTATGTATTATACATGGAGATCATATCCCCCTTATGTATTATACATGGAGATCATATCCCCCCCTTATGTATTATACATGGAGATCATATCCCCCTTATGTATTATACATGGAGATCATATCCCCCCCCCTTATGTTTTATACATGGAGATCATATCCCCCTTTTGTAGTATATATGGAGATCATTTCCCCCTTATGTATTGTACATGGTGATCATATCCCCCATTATGTATTATACATGGAGATCATATCCCCCTTATGTATTATACATGGAGATCATATCCCCCCTTATGTATTTTTCATGGAGATCATATCCCCCCTTATGTATTATAAATGGAGATCATATCTCCCCCTTATGTATTATACATGGAGATCATATCCCCCTTATGTATTATACATGGAGATCATATCCCCCCTTATGTATTATTCATGGAGATCATATCCCCCCTTATGTATTATATATGGTGATCATATCCCCCCCTTATGTATTATACATGGAGATCATATCCCCCTTATGTATTATACATGGAGATCATATCCCCCCCTTATGTATTATACATGGTGATCATATCCCCCCTTATGTATTATACATGGAGATCATATCCCCCTTATGTATTATACATGGAGATCATATCCCCCCCTTATGTATTATACATGGAGATCATATCCCCCTTATGTATTATACATGGAGATCATATCCCCCCTTATGTATTATACATGGAGATCATATCCCCCCTTATGTATTATATATGGTGATCATATCCCCCCCTTATGTATTATACATGGAGATCATATCCCCCTTATGTATTATACATGGAGATCATATCCCTCTTATGTATTATACATGGAGATCATATCCCCCTTATGTATTATACATGGAGATCATATCCCCCTTATGTATTATACATGGTGATCATACCCCCCCCTTATGTATTATACATGGAGATCATATCCCCCCTTATGTATTATACATGGAGATCATATCCCCCTTATGTATTATACATGGATATCATATCCCCCCTTATGTATTATAAATGGTGATCATATCCCCCTTATGTATTATACATGGAGATCATATCCCCCTTATGTATTATACATGGATATCATATCCCCCCTTATGTATTATACATGGAGATCATATCCCCCCTTATGTATTATACATGGAGATCATATCCCCCCTTATGTATTATACATGGAGATCATATCCCCCTTATGTATTATACATGGATATCATATCCCCCCTTATGTATTATACATGGTGATCATATCCCCCCCTTATGTATTATACATGGAGATCATATCCCCCTTATGTATTATACATGGAGATCATATCCCCCTTATGTATTATACATGGAGATCATATCCCCCCCCTTATGTATTATACATGGAGATCATATCCCCCTTTTGTATTATACATGGAGATCATATCCCCCCCCTTTTGTATTATACATGGAGATCATATCCCCCTTTTGTATTATACATGGTGATCATATCCCCCCTTATGTATTATGCATGGAGATCATAACCCCCCTTATGTATTATACATGGAGATCATATCCCCCCTTATGTATTATACATGGAGATCATATCCCCCCCTTATGTATTACACATGGAGATCATATCCCCCCTATGTATTATACATGGAGATCATATCCCCCCCTTATGTATTACACATGGTGATCATATCCCCCATTATGTATTATACATGGAGATCATATCCCCCCTTATGTATTATACATGGAGATCATATCCCCCCTTATGTATTATACATGGAGATCATATCTCCCCTTATGTATTATACATGGTGATCATATCCCCCCCTTATGTATTATACATGGAGATCATATCCCCCCTTATGTATTATACATGGAGATCATATCCCCCCTTATGTATTATACATGGAGATCATATCCCCCTCTTATGTATTATACATGGTGAACATATCCCCCCTTATGTATTATACATGGAGATCATATCCCCCTTATGTATTATACATGGAGATCATATCCCCCCCTTATGTATTATACATGGAGATCATATCCCCCTTATGTATTATACATGGAGATCATATCCCCCCTTATGTATTATACATGGAGATCATATCCCCCTTATGTATTATACATGGAGATCATATCCCCCCTTATGTATTATACATGGAGATCATATCCCCCCTTATGTATTATACATGGTGATCATATCCCCCCTTATGTATTATACATGGAGATCATATCCCCCTTATGTATTATACATGGAGATCATATCCCCCTTATGTATTATACATGGAGATCATATCCCCCCCTTATGTATTATACATGGTGATCATATCCCCCCCTTATGTATTATACATGGTGATCATATCCCCCCTTAATCTCCTCTTCTCAAGAGAGAATAAATTCAGTTCCTGTAATCTACTGAATACAATGACTGCACGTCAAGGCAAAGTGATCGGATGACTTTGGAATGGAAGGCTCCTCGTTCCGATTGGAGTTCAGCTTTGACCCACAAATAACCGTTGATATGGCACAGAAGGGAGTTTGTGATAGAACACGGAGCTGGGTTACTGACCACGTGACCGGTGTGATTCAGGCTGTATCTGTTATCATGCCGTATATATCAGAGGGGATAAAGCTCCCTTCCATTTTTCGGTGATATAGAAGACAGTTCCGGAAGCTGAATCCGGCCCCCGATGAATTGAGTCATATGTCAGAAGTTGCCTGGTATATGTTGTTACATATGTGTCTGCTACTAAATGAATGGCATTCCACGCTCAGCACCAGCTGCCCACCCATTTCTTTACAGTGCCAATAACCTGTGAAGAATTAATGAACTTATGTTTCATTCTTGTTACATCAATTACCTCGCACTATATGTGGAACTGCACAGATCCTTCACTGTTGGGTAGACCCAGCTTGATTCTGAGCCACGGGGAGACGTTGGTAGTTAGTGAGGGGCACATGGGTGCAATATGTCCAAACTACACTACTATTATTGAAGCAAGGGGAGCATTAGGATCTTCTTCTTCCATGTACAGCACATATGTCAAACACAGGGCGCTATGGCCAAATCCGGCCCACCAGGCCATTTTATGCAGCCCTCGCACTTCTCCGGCAACTGTGGCACCTCCCTCGTCTCCGCACCCACCTTGTCTCAGCAGTTATGAGGACAGAACTCCTCCTACAGATCCTGCTGCCGAAGCACCCCCTCGCCTCAGCCTCCCCTGGTTTCAGAATTCATCAGATTCCAACAGCTGACTCCAGCTCCTTTCTGGTCCTCCTCCAGATCCTGCACTTTCTGCTTCCCAGCTCCACCCCCAGCTTATTTCCAGCAGCAACACAAGGTAAGGGGGGTGCACTGTGACTTAACCTCTTGGTGCCGGCCGAACACAAATGTACGGCCCCCCGGTGTCAGGGCCTAAACGCCGAGCAGCCGCACATTTGCGTTCTATTAAAAAAACACATATGTGCTGAAAGCGTGTACCCTGCGCTCTCCCAGCACACACGGTCGGTACTCACTGAAAGGTCCCGGTCTCCTCTTTTGATCGGGATCTTTCCCGATCATGTGACTGCCGTGACAGCGAATCACGGCGGTCACATGACCCTAAAACCCCGCCCGGCTTCTGGGACCCTGAAAGGGCCGGGAGGCTCCGGCGCCAAGGGGTTAGGGTGTCCTCAAGTTGTCCAGTTCTTCGTTTTTGGGGTATCCCATGCTCGCTTACCGTATCCAAGTTTGATGTTCATAATTCTGGAACCCTTAAAGGGCCAGGCTTCTGAAGCCCTTAAAGGGCCAGGAGGCACCGGCGCCAAGGGGTTAAGGGAGAGTGGGGGGGCTCTTGACATCTGATGTAAGGGGGGTGGGATGCTCTGGACATCTATTCTTACAGATACAACCAGCCCTTTTAGAGCAGCCATAGTTCTTATGCTCCCAGAGGGATCCCACGTGGTTCCTCTTTGGCCATGTGTCAGTACTCATATTCAGAAGTAGCGAATCTCATCGAATTGATGCTGTCAGAGATTCGGCTGGATGTACACCAAGATTCACTTTGCCTGATGGACATCTGAAATCCAGATCCTATATATACTGACTGGGCCGTGGATAAGGGGTACCACCAGTCCTTTTACGGGGGCCCAGGTCAGCAGGGGGGGCCCAGGCAGCTGGGTGACTCAGATGTGGGCATGGAGGGTGATCAGTGCGGCGGGTTGGAAGGAGGAAATTACTGTAACTGATCCCCTGTATGGCTCTCTCTGCAGCTGCTGAAAGCTGGCTTCTTCTCCTCTCCCTCCTCCCCTTTCATCTGGTGCAAATTAATTGCCCCCCCCACTGCACCCATCATCCCCCCTATGCATCATACGATCGCCCCTGTGTACCCTCACCCCTGCAGTGCTGCCGGCTTCCCTCCTCTCCTTTCCCCTGGCAGCTGCAAGCACACAATAGGGTCCTTCAGGATGGAGAGTGGGGGAAGGGTCCGGTAAATGTCACATTTACCAGCCCCTTTCTTTCCTGAATGAACACAATGAGTGATCGCTACCAATCACTCACTGTATTCATTTATAACTGAAGCATAGTAAACTGTGTGTGTTGTGTTTTTTGTTTTTTTGGGAGGGAGGGCCCTGTCAGGTTGGCTGTATGGGGCCCCCCATGGTTTCTAACAGCAGCCCTGTGTACTGAACTAGTAAATCAATCCTTTGACTGACAGAGCACGGGCTTCTGTCTTGGATTCTTAGACTTACTACTTTTACTGAGATGCATCGGATTTCTGTTCTTTCAATCAAGGAGGCTCATGTGAGCAACCATGGACAGCACATGTGGTCTGCATGACCATGCCCATCTCCAGACTGACATCCACCCCTCAAGGCATTTTGATATTTGCATAACACCTTCAAAGAAATAGCCCACTGCTTCCATCAGGGCTGAGGGCCCTTGAGAGATGTATTTGTAGTACTGCCCTTGTAATGCCTATGAAATGTGTTAGCCTTGGACCCTTTGTTTCTTGGGTAATTTTTACAATAAAGCATCATTGCCCAAATGCCAGGGGCATGAGAAGTGACTGATGTGTCATTTCTGTAAGTCAAAGGAACAAAGTCACAAGATATTCTGCTGAGAGCAAGATAAAAACTTGTTTATGGAATGAAATGTGTTTGTGACACCTAGTAACCTCACATTAGGAGATAAAAACCTGTTTAAAGACGTTTAAGTCTTGGGGAGATGAGAAAAGGTTTTGGGGTAAATAAGAAGCAAAAGTGTGACTTTTCAGACAATGAATATGGCGGTTGAACGTGACTCTGTTATCCTCTCAGAACCCTTCTGCTAGCTCCTCCTGTGGTGGGTGTGGCGCCTGCCCACTATTGGACAGCTTCCAGAAAATTGGTTTATAAGGTGAAACCAGTAGAAGCCCCCCTAGTGGCCAGAGGATGCTCTGATGCTGGGATTTTGGCCAAGGCTATATGGGCTGATCGACTGGTCGTGCCTATGGCTTCTCCGTGACCCCCTGGGCAGTTTGGTTCTGATGGGATTTGTTCCTTCCCGTCTTCCCATAGCTTTGGTAATGTATTAATTCTATGCTGTGACGCTGTCAAATGATGTGTCTATTTCATGCTGTAATGCTCACATTATTATTGGTGTGTGTTATTATGCAGATTGTGATGACTATAAGATATATCTTCCTGTGTGTCATGTGATAATAAAAGTGGAGGTTCTGACAGTGCAAGAATATTGCAGTTGGATTCTGTTATTTCTTGGAGTGCCGAGTGAATGCGATGATGTGCCAGGGCAGGTATTCATTGGGTAGAGGGTCTTTCACATGCGTAGAATATGAAATGGTTTAAATGCTGATTAAAAGTACCTGTGTGTGACTACCTGTTGATTGTGTGCGGGTATATGACTTACTTTTTCGTTATTGCACCCAGCATCTCTAATACAGCCCTTGAGAGGCAGTGATGGTTTCAGGAAGCTATGTTCAGAACACTGCCAGCCCCTCCCACCAGCCTAAATCTACTTGCGTTGCATAGAGAAACTCAGAGACTGAGACTGTAATAGCCCCTCCATGTCAGTATCACGTACCTGGTGATGGAGACCAATGGAGAGAAGGCTTCCCTTGCGGCTAAGTTCCGGACTTCCCTGAGAGTGGGACAGCGGGAGTCAGGCCCAAAGTTGCACAGGTCGCCTGTAGGAGTGCTGGTTGGTGCTCCACTCAGAAGCACAGCTGGTGCACGGAGATAGGTCTGCAGACAGGAGGCGCCTGTGCGTGGTATGCAAGCCCTTCCGGGATTTAGATGTTTACTGGGTAGTCGGTTCAAGCCAAGGTCAGGTACCAGGTGGGAATCAGAGCGGACGTAATCAGATGGGATAGCCGAGGTCATACACAGAGGAGCAAGAGAGAGAGTATCCGTAAGCCAAGCCGAGGTCAGATCAGGGGTAACGCAGAGTAGACAGGTCCAGGGGCAAGCCGAGTCGGTAACAGGAAATAACAGGTCAGAGTCACAGGAACAGGGCACAGGGAGCTAGAGATCATCCAGCAACTTGAGGAAGTGATGAGGCTCCTTATAAAGGCCGTCTGGCACCAGACTGAGGCTGATGTGTACTTCTGCGGCCATGCAGAGTACTGGCAGAAATGCCAGATCTTCCAGAACTTCTGCCATGGACAGGACCTTGACAGTCAGTGTGCGCCAGGTCTTAAACTATTTTCAGTCTAGATGCACCACATGCGGTCTCCATGCGTCTGCCATACCAGAACTGAACTGAAGGCTACAGATAGTTTAAGGACAATCAACGATTGTGTTATCAAACTCTCCGCCGGGTTTAATTTCTGCGTCTAGATGTCTTAATTCCTCCTCCGACTGATTACACCGGCTGCAGTCACCCCGGGGTTTAGCCTGGTTGTATCTCCGCCAATTTAGCATCGTTTAATACTTGAAATACCTCGCTGCCTTCGCTAGAAGAGTATAGGAAAAAATAAATAAATAACACGTACGCTCTCATTTATCTTTTTTTTTTTCTTAAATATTCATTTCATTAAGCTCAAGGAGTGAAGGCTGATTTCTGAAACAATTTCTGCTAATGAAATTATTGCACAAGCATGGTTTTCAAAGCCTGCACGCTGATTCTCTTTAAAATATGCTAATATAATTGACCTCTCCAGCTCTGATGTAGGAGGATTCCGGTCTGACTCCCTCGGGAGACTTGTTGACTTGAAAGACAAGTCTTATCACACAGGACCTTCCTATTCTGACAAATAAAAGAGAAGAATGGAAGAAATCAAAATATTGTGATTAAAATGGTAGATCAAAATGTCTTTTTTTTTTTTACATCCCTGAAAAGACTTGATTTAATAAATGCGAAGTGCGATGATGGAACCACAAAAGCCAACGGGAAGCTTCATTTCCTTTCATTGCAGGACTGCAGGTGTGGATTGGAAACAATCAGTTCACCAATATCAACACCAGGCACCTATATACCAACATCATACCTTCATCCCAACATCGTACCTTCCTCACCCTTGACACCACCAAACTTCTAGTACACTCCCTCATCATCTCACGCCTTGACTACTGTAATTCTCTTCTCACCGGCCTACCCAAGTGCAGGCTCTCCCCGCTCCAGACCATCCTGAACTCAGCGGCCAGACTCATCCACCTCACCACCCGCTCCACCTCTGCCACCCCCCTCTGCCTCTCCCTCCACTGGCTCCCGATTGCCCAACGCATCAAATTTAAACTCCTAACCCTGACCTACAAAGCCGTTCACAACACTGCCCCTGACTACCTCACCAACCTGATCCCCAAGTACCGCCCTACCCGTACCCTTCGCTCCTCACAGGACCTCCTTCTATCCTGCTCCCTGGTCTCCTCCTCCCATGCACGACTGCAGGACTTCTCCAGATCCTCCCCCATCCTCTGGAACTCACTGCCGCAATCCATCAGACTGTCGCCTTCCCTCTTCACATTCAGGCGCTCCCTCAAAACCCATCTCTTCAGGGAAGCCTACCCCACCCTCACCTAACGGCCATTCTCCCTCTTTCCTCCCACCCCTCATTCCCCTCAGCCACTTCCTACTGTACCTTTACCCCCTCCCACCTAGATTGTAAGCTCGAAAGAGTAGGGCCCTCTTACCCCTCGTACGTTGTTTGTTGTTGTTGTACTGTGCCATGTATTGTCCCCCCCTCTATTGTACAGCGCTGAGCAAACCCTTTGGCGCTATATAAACTCGTAGTAATAATAATAATCATGAAGTAGCTCACCCACAAATGGGTGGGGCCTACCTTCGTCTTTGCACGTGGGGTACCTTCCACGTGTGTGCACGCTCATTAATGTCTGTAACCAGATGGGGACGTGTTCATGCGCAAGCAACATTATGGCAACGGTTCTCCATTCTTGAATCTGCCAAAATAAGCGTTGGACATACTTCTCTTTTACCTCGTTTCCACTGAGCGTACCCACATGGAAGAAAAAAAATATTATGGCAGCTGCAGCTATGACCCCAGTATCTATGTTTTCAGCTGGCGATGCTGTGTAACATAAAAGCGATCCAAGCAACTGTAGAACCACTAGATCTCTTCGCTTTTTTTTTTCTTTTTTTCAAAAATATTTTAATGATTAACCCAAAAAATATTTACAATAAAAAAAATTAATTACACATTACAAAAAAAAAAAAAGAGAGAGAAGGGAGCCATCACCAGACCAACTCTAACCTCTAAGGTGTCCGTTTATGAACCAGCAGTAATAGATCGCTGCTCAGTTCTCCGGCATTCTCGGAGAACACAGTTCTCCTGTGAATGCCGTTTATGAAGCATATGTAGATCAGTTCTCCAAACGAAGGGAGAACGGTCTACAAACGCTGGAAAACGGCTGATTTTATTATAATCTCGCGAGATTACAGTAAAAGATCAGTTTACTAAACAGAGGTAAATTATCTCTGCTTAGTTTGCGGTCCCTTTGATTCTCCAGCTCTGGGCTGGAGAATCTGGAGGGAGAACACAGATCTCCAGTGAAGAGCTGAACAGTTCTCCTGGGTATCATAAACTGTGAATGACCAGAGAATAGCTGAGATCCTCTGAATCGCAGCTATTCTGTGTGTCATAAACGGACACCTAAATTGCTATGTGCTTCATTCATTGTTAATTTCTCACCTCCACCACTCTCTCTTAGGTGTCCTTTTATGATTCAACGGATCTCAGCTATTCTCTGGTCATTCACAGTTTATGACACTCAGGAGATCATGTCAGCCCTTCACTGGAGATCTGTGTTCTCCCTCCAGATTCTCCAGCCCAGAGCTGGAGAATCGGAGGGACCGCAAACTAAGCAGAGATAATTTACCTCTGCTTAGTAAACTGATCTTTTACTGTAATCTCACGAGATTATAGTAAAATAAGCCGTTTTCCAGAGTTTGTAGACCGTTCTCCAGCGTTTGGAGATCGTTCTCCCTTCGTTCGGAGAACTGCTTCATAAACTGCATTCACAGGAGAACTGTGTTCTCCGAGAATGCCGGAGAACTGAGCAGCGATCTATTACCGCTGGTTCACAAACGGACACCTTAGTATATACACATTTGTCCCCTAGAGATCAAAGCCTAGGATCTTAGATGTAAAGTGCACCGTATAAAATTGTAACAGAGAAAGAGAAAGAAAAAAAAAAACAAGTAAATATAAATAAATATATATATACGGTCACCACTCATATTCTAATTTTACAATTTGCATAAACCCAGTTAGGTGGTAACCTGGCTTTTTCCTGTGCTGTTTCTCCATATATAAAGCCCATCGTTGATACATTTTCTTCAACTTTTGCTCCCATCTATTTTAATTGATACATTTTCTAAGTAAAGCGAGTTCTTTATATCTCTCTGTACCCTTTCCAAAGTTGGTGCCAATGGGTTGAGCCATTCTCTAAGTATACTGAGCGACATATCAGACTGGATGTCGCTCCACTTCCTTAAACTGAACCTCTCCAAGACCGAGTTTCTTGTCTTCCCCCCCAGCTCGAACACCACCCCCCATTGACTTCTCCATCATGTCCAACAACGCCACCATCAAACCCAGAGTACTTGGTGTCATTCTGGACTCCAACCTATCCTTCCAGCCCCAAGTCCAATCTTTAACAAGCTCGTGCAGACTCCACCTCCGCAACATCACCAAAATCTACACGTTCCTAACCCCAGAAACCACTAAACAGCTCATCCACTCCCCCATCATATCACGACTCGACTACTGCAACTCCCTCCTCACTGGCCTGCCTCGCCGCTGGCTATCCCCGCTTCAGTCCATCCTGAATACGGCAGCCAGACTTATTCACCTTTCCAACCGCTCCATCTCCGCCACCCCCCTCTGCCAATCCCTCCACTGGCCTCCACTCAGTGTCCTCCAGCCCCTCTGCCAATCCCTCCACTGGCCTCCACTCAGTGTCATCCACCCCCCTCTGCCAATCCCTCCACTGGCCTCCACTCAGTGTCCTCCACCCCCTCTGCCAATCCCTCCACTGGCTTCCGATTGCGCAACGGATCAAATTCAAAATCCTAACACTGATGTACAAAGCTGTCCACCATACTGCCCCGAACTACATTACTGACCTAATATCCAAGTACCGCCCAACACGCACACTCCGCTCCTCACAAGACCTCCTTCTCTCTAGTTCCCTGGCCTCCTCTTCCCATGCCCGCCTTCAGGACTTCTCCAGGGTGTCACCCATCCTCTGGAACTCCCTGCCCCAACCCATCAGATTATCACCTACTCTCCTCTCCTTTAGGCGCACCCTGAAAACCCATCTCTTCAGGGAAGCCTACCCCACCCCCTGCTAACTTGCCGACCTCCTCCACTCTTCCTACCACTCCATCCCCCACAGCTATCTCCTCCTGTGCCACCATCCCCTCCCTCCTAGATTCTAAGCTCAAAAGAGCAGGGCCCTCAAACCCCTCATGTTTTGCATTGTATTGGTATTGTTCTGTCACATGTTCTGTCCCCCTCTGTAATGTACAGCGCTGAGCGAACTATCGGCGCTTTATAAATACTGTATAATAATAAAAATAATAATAATACAAGGGGCAGAAGGTGGTTCCCCCCACCTTTCACTGCCTTTCCAGGCTCTCCTGTTCCATTGAGGAGCCTGGGACTGAAGCCAGTGGATCCAACAGATGACCATAGAGATCAGGGAGGAACAGATTATCTCTATGGTCTATGAAACCGGAAGCATTGAGGATTTTGTCTGGTTTCAGTTTATTGTTTACAAGCCATTACCAACCAGCATTAAACAGCATCTGATCAAACCGATCTCCCTCACATGTATGTAATTGGTGTTTGCACCATACATGTGAAGTATCACTGGAAACATTGTAGTGAGAGCAATAATTCCAGCTCCAGACCTCCTGTGTAATTCTAAATTGCTAATCTGTAATGGCTTTTAAAGCATCACCTATGGAGATTTTTAAGTACCGTAGTTTGTCACATTTCCACGGGCATATGAAATTTCAAAGTGTGACACGTTGGGTATCTTTCTACTTGGAATGACATCATCTTTTGTATTGTACCAAACAATTGGGTATTATATTGTGTTTCTGTGCATTAAAATTCAATAAAGTGTATTTTTTCCAAAAATTGCATTTAGAAAACGGCTGCAGTGTGACATAAAATATTACAACACCCACTATTTTATTCTCTAGAGCCTCTGCTTAAAAAATATATAAAGTTTGGGGGGTTCTAAGTAAATTTCTTTTTTAAAAATGCACATATTTACATGTATGAGAGAAGTGTCAGAATTGGCATGGTGTTGGAGGGGTTAAAGTGTGGGATACAAGTGGTACTTACTGGATTGGTTGTTAGGGCAGGAGCAGGAGGGGCTTCAGGGGATGATCTGTAGAAGGATCTTGCAAAGTCTTCAGTTGGAGGAGAGCTTGTGTCAGGTAAACTTCCCACCATGGGCAATTCATGGGGCCCCCGGGAAATAGAGGATCATGGGGCCCCTGTGTCCTTTCCCAAACTCAAAAAAGCCTATGAAAAAGGTACCAGGGGCATCTCATGGGGCCCCCTACTGACCCCGGGCCCTCGGGCAGTGCTTGAGTTTCCAAATGGTTAGTCCGCCCCTGATTCCCACCCTACATCCCCACTTTAGTTTTTGTTGTTTTGGTATTCTTTGAGTTATTTTGTGTAATTATGTCATGGCAGCTGTGGAGGTACAAGGTGCTGATATGTGTTTTATTATGGGCAAAAAAATGTACATTGGTAAGGACCCATCCCATTATTGTGGTTGGCGGTATCTGCGATTATTTGTTTGTCTCCAAGTCTGGAGGCCTATTTCGGTTTCATGCAGGTACTTGAAGCCTGCAAGCTCCATTCATACTGTACTGAATGTTAATTTGTTTGTAGCACCCTCCTAGTTAGTGCAGGTTGCTAGGCAAATTCAGTTTGGCTCTTCTGTAGTAAGTGAAGCAAGGGTTGATTGTTTTGGCCTGCTTAGTCTCAGAGGCTGCTGATCTGATTACTTTCCCCTGTATTCTAGAGGATTCTAGAATTATAGTGGGAGGAAGACCAGAGAAGCTTTCCGAATATTTATGGGGATCCAGCCAATCCCTAGGGAGGTGTGCTCAGTAGGTTGGCTCCAGTGGCTGGACAGCCCATATAACATCTTAGGGCAGGGCAAAGGGGGGGTTCCTAGATACAATTCTGCCAAAGGAAATCTCTGTGCAGGGATTCTGCCCCTGGGGCCGGTTGCTGAAAGTGCCTTTCAGGAGTCATCAAGGTCACATCTGGAGCTCAAGCTGGGGGGGGGGGGCTATTTGTAAAGTCTAGTCCTGGAGTTGTTTTGGGTGTGGAGAGCTCGCTGAAGAGAACCAGGAGGAAGTTGAGGGAAGAGTGTCCAAGCTGTCCTGTGGTATTGTGAGTCTTTATCTCCCTTGCTAAAGAGTGCATGGTGGAGGTTGGGGGGAGAGTGTCCTACTGTCCTGTGGTAGTGTGAGTCTTTATCTCCTCACTGAAGAGTGCCTGATGGAAGTTGGGGGGAGAGTGTCCAGCTGTCCTGTGGTAGTGCGAGTCTTTATCTCCTCACTGAAGAGTACCTGGTGGAAGTTGGGGGAAGAGTGTCCAGCTGTCCTGTGGTAGTGTGAGTCTTTATCTCCTCACTGAAGAGTGCCTGGTGGAAGTTGGGGGAAGAGTGTCCAGCTGTCCTGTGGTAGTGTGAGTCTTTATCTCCTCACTGAAGAGTGCTTGGTGGACGTTGGGGGAAGAGTGTCCAACTGTCCTGTGGTTGTGTGAGTCTTTATCTCCCTCACTGAAGAGTTCCTGGTAGAGGTTGGGGGAAGAGTGTCCAACTGTCCTGTGGTAGTGTGAGTCTTTATCTCCTCACTGAAGAGTACCTGGTGGAAGTTGGGGGAAGAGTGTCCAGCTGTCCTGTGGTAGTGTGAGTCTTTATCTCCCTCACTGAAGAGTGCTTGGTGGACATTGGGGGAAGAGTGTCCAGCTGTCCTGTGGTAGTGTGAGTCTTTATCTCCTCACTGAAGAGTGCTTGGTGGACGTTGGGGGAAGAGTGTCCAACTGTCCTGTGGTTGTGTGAGTCTTTATCTCCCTAACTGAAGAGTGCCTGGTAGAGGTTGGGGGAAGAGTGTCCAACTATCCTGTGGTAGTGTGAGTCTTTATCTCCCTCACTGAAGAGTGCCTGGTAGAGGTTGGGGGAAGAGTGTCCAACTGTCCTGTGGTAGTGTGAGTCTTTATCTCCCTCACTGAAGAGTGTCTGGTGGAGGTTGGGGGGAGAGTGTCCAACTGTCTTGTGTCCTGTTGTAAGTCTGTGTCTCCCTCACTGAAGAGTGCCCAATGGATATCGTAAGAAGGCAACTCATGATCCGTCAACATTGAAAGCAGATGATCTAAGTGCTGGGCCTTAGTGACTGTTTGTAGCTCTTAGTTCTTTGGAAGAAGTCATAGTCACTTTTAGCGGTAGAGAGTTGTGTGGGACTTTTTCTGCAGTTCAGTGTGAGAGAGAAGAGTCTGCAAAGAATTTAGTTTTGGGGTAACCCATGCTTCTTTTACCCCATCCAAGTTAAATTTTCCAAAAAAGCATCAAAGAGACACCCCTGGACTGTTCTATTCAAGCCAATGGAAATGAAGACGATGCTGACTGTGCACTTATTGTGGGGAAAAGAATCAAGTTCACCAGCGGCTTCTCTGGGGATAGGTTACATGTTATTTATATTTTTGTAAAATCAAGGGCAGGGGCGGACTGACAACTCATGGGGCCCCCGGGCAATAGGAGATCATGGGGCCCCTGTGTCCTTGCCCACACTCAAACCACACCCAAAAAAGCCTATGGAAAAGCCTATGAAAGGTACCGGGGGCATCTCATGGGGCCCCCTACTGACCCCGGGCCCTCGGGCACTGCCCGAGTACCCAAATGGTCAGTCCTCCCCTGATCAAGGGTTGCTATGGCCATTGAACTCCAACCTGTGTCATGTTGTCAAGGTCTTACCTTTTCCCAGAGGTTATGTTACTCCATGTGCTGGCATCCATCTTGGATTTCTGCAGAGCATGGTGGGAATCTTTTATGCCTTCAGGTCTCTGAGGTCCATCCCCCAGAGGGGTGTGGCTGATTACATATAAGCCTGTGGCCCGCACATGCTCTTTGCACTTGTGTCTTGTGTCTTGGTGTTGCTACAGCTCTGTTCTGACTCTCGTGACTCTCCTGGAATCTGACTCGGCTTGTGACTCGACCATTCTTTGTGTTCTCCTTTGATCTGACCCTCCGTTGCTGAACCCGGCCCGTGACCTGTGATTCTCGTCTGCTGTCCTGTACCGTTTTGTCCCGTTGTTGTCGACCCGGCCTGCCCGACTACTCTATTGTCCTTTCCACCAGCTACACGCCATTGGCGGCGTCCATTACCGCAACTGGGGTGTCTCGGGGGCCGCGACCTGGTTCCTAGCTGCGTCAAGTCCATCCCCACCATCAGGGGCCCTGGTGAAGGGCAGCCTGGGACTTAGACTCCGCGCCCTGAGGGACTTCGGTCTGTGGGTGGTGGTTGTCGTCAGCCTGTGCGTTACATTGTTATTAGGCCTGCCTGTTCGTTCCTCAGCTCCTGCCCTGACACATGTGTGGTTACTTAGACAATGGTCAAGGGTGGCTTGCTGGTCTGGCAGTATTGGCGTCAAAGCATCTTTTATACCCTAGTCATGTTTGGTCACTTCGATGTTCAAAACGATCCACAAGTGTCTCCTCTGACAGTTTTAGTTTATTTGCCAATTAAGTCAGAAGAAAATTCAATTTCAAGTGTAAAATGTGGCGGTTGGACTCTTAGAAGATTGTTGTATATTCTCAAACCATGCAGCTGACGAGGGAAACTGATTGCGGGAAAACTCAAGTTTCCCAAACCAGTTAATATTAATCAGAGGAAATCTTCTTCAGCTTGAGTTTCAATCAAATTCCACCTTTTTTTTTTCCTCTTGATGAGGACTGGCATTTGTAATAAGAAGCAGAGCCTGGATTGTTCTACAGATGTTTCTTGTGGTTTTAAATAAAAGCAAAGTTCCTCCGATGGTTGCCAAATGGAAGAGCTAGTGAATATTACCGTGCCCTATGAGACCACTATGTACAAAAATGGGAGATGTACAATAAAATAGAAAGAGATATGGGGAACCTGGGATGGGATCAATCTTACCATTATGAAAAATTCATAACCACCAGAATCTGGACCGAAAGCTGAAGCTTAAGCTGCTTAGTTTGCTTTTGCTGGTTTCCAACCCCAACCACACAACAAAATGTATCTGTTTTCATTGCATGCCTAATTTTAGAACGAGTGACATCATCACTCGATCTCTATACTTCTCTGGCAAAGCAGGCAGATCATGGTTGGTGGGAAGAGTCAGCAGGGTACTGTACATAACAGGGGCGGACTGACAACTCATGGGGCTCCCGGGCAATAGAGAATCATGGGGCCCCTGTGTCCTTGCCCAAACCCAAAAAAGCCTATGAAAAAGGTACCTGGGGCATCTCATGGGGCCCCCTACTGACCCCGGGCTCTCGGGCAGTGCCCGAGTTTCCAAATGGTCAGTCCGCCCCTGGTACATAATAACATCCTGATAACATCATAGCCCCCTGTCTTAGTGCTCTTTTCAAGAACCCTCAGTACTGACATAAGCAGTGGGCCGGATCTTGGGAGGAGTTATGCAAATATCAAAATGCCTTGATGGGTGGATGTCATTCTGGAGATGTGGACGTTCTTGGGCAGGCTGCATTTGTAAGCAGACCACCCTAGCTAACACCCACATGCAGGGGCGGACTGACAACTCATGGGGCCCCCGGGCAATAGGGGATCATGGGGCCCCTGTGTCCTTGCCCAAACTCAAAAAAGCCTATGAAAAAGGTACCAGGGGCATCTCATGGGGCCCCCTACTGACTCCGGGCCCTTGGGCAGTGCCCGAGTTTCCAAATGGTCATCTTGCCCCTGCCCACATGTGATGATTAGACTTCATGTTTGAAGGAACTGAAATCCAGTGAATGAAAGGGATGGGCTAGGGACAGTCAAGCTGGGTAGAAATAGGCTGGATGATGCTTGATGTCCCTCAACCAGCACAGTGGCCAAACGGTGAGCACTTCCACCTGGCAGTACTAGGGTCACTGGTTTGAATCCCAACCATGGCACCACCTGCCAGGAGTTTGTTCTCCCTGTGACTGGGTGGGTTTCTTCCTACCCTCCAAAGACATGCTGGTAGGTAAATTGGCTCCTGTCTAAATTGTCCCTAGTATGTGTATGTATGAACGTGAGTTAGAGACTTTAGATTGTACGCTCCTTGAGTGCTAGGGACTGATGTGAATGTACAATATATGCATGTAAAGCACTGCGTAATTTAATGGCGCTATAGAAGTACCTGAAATAAATAAACTAGGAAATAGCATTATAATACTATTGCCCAAATATGGCCGTGTGGTAATATTCGGTCAGTAATATTAGTGCTATCCCTGCCCCTTTGTTTTCTCTGCCAGCAAATGAATGGGGCCAAGCAATGTCACCGGTTGCCAAGGACTCAGCAGGTGCTGGCACCTGCTGCTTCCTTAGCAACCACTTTCAGAAGGTGACATCACATCTAAGAACATGGTAGGTGCCAGCTTTCCTTAACCACCTCCCGTCCGGCCGTTGTATATAAACGGCCGGACGGTGGCAGTGCAGGGTCGGGTGGCCGTCTATAAACGACCTCCCCGCAGCCTGCTTGTGCGCGCTCCCTGGGAGCGCGCAGCACCTCGATCCGGTGCCCGCTGTGTCCTCCGGACACAGTGAAACACCGATCGTCGGACGGGACCTCTGTACGAGGTCCCGATTATGTGATCACTGATTGGCCAATCAGTGATCACATGCAAAGTAGTAAGCAAGATGTCACTTGTGACATCATTGCTTACTATGTGTGAAATCTGTGAATGATCACAGAGGTCACATGGTACAAGGCTATTAACAAAAGCCTTGTACCATGTGACAAGCTGTGACCAATCACAGCTCACTCAGTACTTCTCAATGAGTGCAAGAATGCACACAGAGAGAAAGAGAAATGATTGCTTTTACATCCTATGTGGGTGTAAAAGCAATCAGTGTAAAAAAAAAAAAAAAAAATCTTCATCACCCCCCACAAGTAGTACAGTGTCACCATGGTGACACTGTACTGCTAGGGTGACAGTATGTAAAAAAAAAATAAATAAATAAAAAATAATAATATAAAAAAATAAAATAAAAATGTAAAAAGAAATGTTTAAAAATTATAATTTTTGCTTATAAACTCACTTGGATTTTTTTTTTTTTACTAAAAAGATAACGGAATAAATTTTGGCTAAGATTTATGATGAAATATTATTTATTTGCTAAATTTTATAAAAAAAACACTTTTTTTCAAAATTTTTGGACATTTCATTTACATAGCAAAAAAAATACAAATCCCAGTGGTGAATAAATACCACCAAAATAAAGCTTTATCTGTCTAAAAAAAATGGTAAAAAATTCATATGTGTACAGTGTTGCATGACCGCGCAATTGTCATTCAAAGTGTGATAGCGCTAAAAGCTGAAAATTGCCCTGGTCAGGAAGGGGGTAAAAGTGTCCGGTCTGGAAGTGGTTAACAACCATTAACAAGAGGCTGTCATCTATAAAGAAGCCAATTTTGTCTCAGGAGAATAAGGAGAACGTCCAGCATTTGGAAGAATAGCGTTCTGGTGTTTTTTTATGATGGCCCCAAAGTCTGTAACTTCTGAGTCTAAGTATTAATGCTATCCGGTTCCTTCCATACATACCTGCCTTGCTTCCAACAAAATATTGGCATAGAGACAATAAATGTTGTATGTAGACACGTAACAGCAAAAAACTCGACCATCTACCACTTTTCATTATTCCAAATGATCTTCCTCTTTAAAACAATTGTCGAAAAAAAGATCAATTTGGTTAAATTTGAATGGATTTTCTGCCAGGTTTGTTTGCTGTTTTTCTTTTCTTCACTGAAATGGATAACTAATTGATTGAAGCATACATCCACTGCCATTGATTATTGAATTGTGCTATTTTTTTAAGCCATCATCATCATGAATGATCCTATCAAGTATTGCATGTATTAGGTGTAGCGCTAACCCCCGAAAGGGCCCCTAAAAACACACAGCCTCTATCTAAATAGTACAGGGGCCCCCAGTCACACATGCACACCGAAAATGAAAGTTCAGTTTAGGGGACGTCTTTTAAGGATTTACTGTACAAGGGGTTAGGGCAGCAATGGGCAAACTACGGCCCGGCGGACCTTTTAATCCGGCCCGCGGAGCGTGATACTGTCAGGATGGCTGTCAGGATGTGTGTAGGCGGGGCAGCGTGACGAACGTGAGGGGAGCTAAGCTCCTCTCACAGTCCGCCCTGAAGACCGGTGTAGCATGAAAATCTGTCTCCTATGAGGATCTGTCCCCCTCGACGTATCTGCGCATGTGCCGGAGATCGCCGATCGGCTGCTAATGCCTGAAACTGGCACATGCGCAGATACGTCGAGGGGGACAGATCCTCATAGGAGACAGATTTTCATGCTACACCGGAACGGCGCGGGAACACGGCGAGAGGAACGCGCGGAGCAAAGGTAAGTGAATTGACACAGGGGGGACTTAATATGGGGAATGAATTACTATATGGGCGATGAATTACTATATGGGGGATGAATTACTATATGGGGGATGAATTACTATGGGGGATGAATTACTATATGGGGGATGAATTACTATGGGGGATGAATTACTATATGGGGGATGAATTACTATAGGGGGGATGAATTACTATATGGGGGATGAATTACTATATGGAGGATGAATTACTATAGGGGGGATGAATTACTATATGGGGGATGAATTACTATGGGGGATGAATTACTATATGGGGGATGAATTACTATGGGGGATGAATTACTATATGGGGGATGAATTACTATGGGGGATGAATTACTATATGGGGGATGAATTACTATGGGGGATGAATTACTATGGGGGATGAATTACTATATGGGGGATGAATTACTATGGGGGATGAATTACTATGGGGGATGAATTACTATATGGGGGATGAATTACTATATGGGGGATGAATTACTATGGGGGATGAATTACTATATGGGGGATGAATTACTATGGGGGATGAATTACTATGGGGGATGAATTACTATATGGGGGATGAATTACTATGGGGGATGAATTACTATGGGGGATGAATTACTATGGGGGATGAATTACTATATGGGGGATGAATTACTATGGGGGATGAATTACTATGGGGGATGAATTACTATATGGGGGATGAATTACTATGGGGGATGAATTACTATGGGGGATGAATTACTATGGGGGATGAATTACTATATGGGGGATTAATTACTATGCTTACTATGGGGGAATATTACTATACTTACTATGGATGACACATACACATCATTCATCTACTCTTGGTCCGGCCCCCGGGTCCAATATATGAACCTATTGCGGCCCTCAAGTGAAAATGTGTGCCCACCCCTGGGTTAGGGGGTTGTGGTCACAGGGTTCTCCAAAACGATCAGCAAGTGCAGCACAAAGACAAGCTTCTCTCTAGTCTCTCTCTATAGCAGCTTCTCTGGAGGCAGTAGACAATAGTCAGTATATCTAAATCCCCCCAGCTGTAGGCCATAGGGCAATCTCTGGTAACTGGATCCCTTTCTCTTTAGAGCAGCTATCAGTTCTTAGTAGGATCTTTACTACTGTCCCAGGAGCTGTCTGCCACCCAACCTCCTCAGGTAGATCCTTAATGAGGGAAAGGACAAATTCCCCCTCCAGACCTGGACTCTGAAACAGTGTCCTTTGGTAGGCATCTCATTTCACCATTTATTTCAGGCCTTCAGCCCCAGTTGGGGCCCAAGCAGTAGTCCCTTGCCTCAGCAATCCTTTTCCTAGGGGCATCAGCTCCAGGAGTACTGGAATACCTCCACTCCCCTCCCCAACAAGAAAAGAACAGTCTGCTCAGAGCTCTTGCATGTTTTTCACCCCTCCAGCCACCTTCTGGATCTCTCCCCTCCAGGGATTGGCCAGGGTATCATAAATATTCACCTGATCATTTGAATCCACCCTAACATGCAGTGAAAGCTTCAGGAAGCAATCAGACTCTCAGGAATCTTGAGCAGACTAAAACAATCAACCACCACTCCACTCATTACAATGGAGCCAAAACTAAATTTACCTATCAGCCTAACTAGGAGGATGCTACACTGGTTTAGGGGATTAAGATCAGCCATTGGCTTGGGGGAAGGGCATAGGTCAAGTTGGAAGATTAAGGCAAGATGTTCATTTGAGACCCAGGTGTTCCAATCACCTCCATGGACACAGGTGTATAAAATCAGGCCCCTAGGCATGCAGACTGCTTCTACAAACATTGGTGAAAGAATGGGTCGCTCTCAGGAGCTCAGTGAATTCAAGTGTGGTACCATGATAGGTGGCCACCTGGGCAATAAGTCCATCCGTGACATTTCCTGGCTACAAATATTCCACGCTCAACTGTTAGTGGGATTATAACAAAGTGGAAGCAACTGGGAACAACAGCCACTCAGCCACCAAGTGGTAGGCCACGTCACATGACAGAGCGGGGTCAGCGCATGCTGAAGCGCACAGTGCGCAAAAGTCGCCAACTGTCTGCAGAGTCAATAGCTAAAGACCTCCAAACTTGGTGTGGCCTTCAGATGAGCCCAACAACAGTGCCTAGAGTGCTTCATGGAATGGGTTTCCATGGCTGAGCAGCTGCATCCAAGCCTTTCATCACCAAGTGCCATGCAAAGCATCAGATGCCGTGGAGTAAATGAAAACCGCCACTGGACTCTAGAGCAGTGGAGACATGTTCTCTGGAGTGATCGATCACGCTTCTTTGTCTAGCGATCTGATGGACGTATCTGGGTTTGTCAGTTATCAGGAGATAACTGACTGCATTGTGCCAAGTGTAAAGTTTGTTGGAGGGGGGATTATGGTGTGGGGTTGTTTTTCAGGGGTTGGGCTTGGCCCTTTAGTTCCAGTGAAGGGAACTCTTAAGGCATCAGCATACTTTGGTCTTGAAATTATGGACAATTTTCATGCTCCCAACTTTGTGGGAAGAGTTTGGGGATGGCCCTTCCTATTCCAAAATGACTGCGCACCAGTGCACAAAGCAAGGTCCATAAAGACATGGAGGAGCCAGTTTGGGGTGGAGGAACTTGACTGTCCTGCACAGAGTCCTGACCTCAACCCCATAGAACACCTTTGGGATGAATTAGAGCGGAGACTGCGCGCAAGGCCTCCTCCCCCGACATCAGTGCCTGACCTGACAAATGTGCTTCTGGAAGAATGGTCCAACCTTCCCATAGACACCCTCCTAAACCTTGTGGACGGCCTTCCCAGAAGAGTTGAAGCTGTTATAGCTGCAAAGGGCGGGGCCAACTCAATATTGAACCCTATGGACTAAGTTTGGGATGCCATTAACATTCATGTGCATGTAAAAGCAAGGGTCCCAATGCTTTTGGCAATATAGTGTACGTGACTGTATCCTTTTGTGGAATGTTCCATCGACCAGTTGTTTTCTGGTTGATGGGACCTTGGTGCATGATCAAAATAAGCAGAGAGCACAATAATGATGAAAAAGTCAATAATGATGAGTTGTCAGGTACAGGAGCGGACTGACAACTCATGGGGCCCCCGGGCAACAGGGGAACATGGGGCCCCTGTATCCTTGCCCACACTCAAAGCACACCCAAAAAAGCCTATAAAAAGGTACCAGGGGCATTTCATGGGGCCACCTACTGACCCCGGGCCCTCGGGCAGTGCCCGAGCGCCTGAATGCTCAGTCCGCCCCTGGTCAGGTATCTATTTAACAAGGCATCCATTGTTATGGCATCAGCACTGGGCGATCCCTTTGAAAATGTGCGTGTGCACGAAACGCGTCAGGGAGGAGCCTACGTGCTGACGTCAGGCCGCCGAGTCCATGTGATGGTCTGGCAGCCATCTTTGTGAGTGGTTTTTATTCCATTGTTTGTATTCAGCTCCACGTGGTTGCTAATTTGTAGCTAAATATACTACACCATATTGCGCTGTCTCCGGGCTCTGTTGATGCGCTCCCACTTTAGGAGGGATCCCACCCTTGGATAGATCGGTGACTAAAGATGAGAATTGAGCAGATTTGCCCCAAAGTGTCAGTCCATTCTATGCTGATTCTCTACTTGCTTCTAGTGAGTGCATAATGGTGGAGGAATAACACGGAAGTCACGGAAGTCACGGAAGTCACGGAAGTCACTACTATTATTTGTTCTTCATTTGATTACATCACATTTTGAGACTATTACCTGGTTAAGCTCCATTTTGGGGACATATCACAGGTCAATATTTATGTCCCTGTCATGTCATATGTTTGACATTATTCATTTATATTGTGTGGCGACACGTTTCGTATTTATTTATGTGTGTATATCAGACTGGATGTCACTCCACTTCCTCAAATTAAACCTTGCCAAAACCGAGCTCCTAGTTTTCCCCCCCAGCCCGCGCCCCCCCCGACCTCTCCATCATGACCAACAACGCCACCATCAGTCCCACCCCGCAAGCCAGAGTACTAGGTGTCATTCTAGACTCCAATCTGTCTTTCCAGCCCCATGTCCAATCGCTGACAAACTCATGTAGACTTCACCTCCGCAACATCTCCAAAATTCGCACGTTCCTAACCCCAGACACTACTAAACTACTCATCCACTCCCTCATCATATCACGACTTGACTACTGCAACTCCCTCCTCGCCGGCCTACCTCATCACTGGCTATCCCCGCTTCAGTCTATTCTGAATTCTGCAGCCAGATTCATCCACCTTACCAACCGCCATCCCCCTCTGCCAATCCCTCCACTGGCTTCCGATTGCCCAACGTATATTTCAAAATAATAACACTGACGTACAAAGCCATCCATCATACTGCCCCAAACTACATCACCGACCTGATATCCATCTACCACCCAAAACGCACACTCCGCTCCTTACAAGACCTCCTACTCTCTAGTTCCCTGATCTCCTCCTCCCATGCCCATCTCCAGGACATCACCGGGGCTTCCCCCATCCTCTGGAACTCACTACCCCAATCCATCAGATTATCACCTACCCTCCTCACCTTTAGGCACACCCTGAAAACCCATCTCTTCAGGGAAGCCTACCCCGCCCTCACCTAACAGCCGATCTCCTCCACTCTTCCCACCACTCCATCCCCCACAGCTATTTCCTCCTGTACCACTATCCCCTCCCTCCTAGATTGTAAGCTCCAAGGAGCAGGGCCCTTGAACCCCTCGTGTATTGTATTGTTATTGTACTGTCTCATGTATTGTCTCCCATTATAATGTACAGCGCTGAGCAAACTGTTGGCGCTTTATAAATACTGTATAATAATAATAATAATGTGTTTCATTCTATCTAGCGCTGCGCCATTTTTTATTTGTCTGTATAAGTGGGAGCAGAGGGTTCACCACATTGTGCCAGCTGCTGTCTCTATTATTATTATTATTTTTCTTTGCGCTCACCATTTACATTCTCTTATGATGTTCAGCTTGTTAAGGTCACAACAATCCAATTATTTGATCTCACAACAACAAGTAACTTGACAAAAGTGTAAATTGGGAAGTTCACAGTGAGAGCCTTGATACACAGCCTAAGCCCAGGATTCACAAAGCTGAAGACTCACTAATAGCTATTAAAATACATTTCTGGGTTTGTTTTGTGGTATAATCCATTTTGCTTGAGGTGATTGTAGCCGTATTAGTGCATTTGCGACAGAAACAATTGAGTACTGTCCGTGATACTTTTTTTATTTGCACTAACATACAATTTTGAGGACAAGCTTTCGGGGATAGTCCCCTTCTTCAAGGTCTAAGCAGTACTATTAAAAATCACAAAGTTTAAGCAGAATGTTAGAATGGATTGAGAGAAAAAAAAAAAAAAAAGGGGCTACAGATAAGATACATCAAAAGTGAGGGGGGGAGGGGGGATACAACACTCACACAGAGGGGGTCAAGTTTTAGCTAATAGATAGTCATAAAGCTGTCGGATAATGGTTGAGGAATCCCATGTCCAAATTAAGACCGTTATCTTTAGTGTTTAGAGCGGTTGGTAAGGTGGATGAGTCTGGCTGCAGAATTCAGGATTGACTGAAGCGGGAATAGCCTGTGTTGGGGTAGGCCGGTGAGGAGGGAGTTGCAGTAGTCAAGTCGTGATATGATAAGGGAGTGAATGAGTTGCTCAATATACAGGAAACCCACTGACAGATGCAACTACCTCCACAGTTCTAGCTTCCACCCCCAACACACGAAACGTGCCATCATACACAGTCAGGCCATCAGATACCACCGAATATGTTCTGACCCAAGAGACAGAGATAAACATCTTGGGACACTAGCAGACGCCTTCCATAAGAAAGGTTACAAGGACAAAACTATCAACACCAGCATAAACACAGCCTTGAGAACCCGAAGGGAAAATCTGCTTCAGTACAAAGAGAAAAAAACAAACAACCGTGTACCTCTAGTAACTACATACAACCCGGCACTAGAAGGGATAAGAAAAATAATCAAAGATTTACAACCCATCATAACAGAGGATGGAACTCTGAAAGAAATATTCCAGCAACCCCCAATACTGGCTTTCAGACAACCCCCCAACCTCAGAAATAAACTAATCAGTAGGAAACTTCCCTCTGATTATGATGCCACAAATAATGGAAGCAAACCCTGCAATAAGAAACGCTGCAAGCTGTGCAACCAAATCAATCCATCAAAAAGTGTCCGACACTCAAAAGGGATCTTCAATATTTCCGGATCATACAGCTGCACCTCCAGTAATGTTGTATACCTTATCCAGTGCAGAAAATGCAGCAAAGGATCTTATGTTGGTGAAACAGGACAGAGGTTGCAAACACGGATGAATTTACACAGACATACCATCAAGGAACATAAAGAAGATGACCTCTGCACACCTGTAGGACACCATTTCTCACAACCAGGCCACAATATGGAAGACCTCAATATTTTAGTTCTGAAAGGAAAATTTAAATCCATCCAGGAAAGAAAAACATTTGAACTAAGAATGATAATTCTATTTGACACTAAAGATAACGGTCTTAATTTGGACAAGGGATTCCTCAACCATTATCCGACAGCTTTATGACTATCTATTAGCTAAAACTTGACCCCCTCTGTGTGAGTGTAGTATCCCCCCTCCCCCCCTCACTTTTGATGTATCTTATCTGTAGCCCCCTTTTTTTTTTTTTTTTCTCTCAATCCATTCTAACATTCTGCTTAAACTTTGTGATTTTTAATAGTACTGCTTAGACCTTGAAGAAGGGGACTATCCCCGAAAGCTTGTCCTCAAAATTGTATGTTAGTGCAAATAAAAAGAGTATCACGGACAGCACTCAATTGTTTTTGTGGTATAAGAAATACCTGAGAGCATTTTTACATGTAATTTGTCTTCATTATTAAAGTGGTTATAAACCCTGACATATACCCAGTGAAGTGATAGGCCTCAGGTGATACACAGAGCATCAAACTAAGCATCAGGGGCGTATTTACTACAAGGCAAACAAGGCACTTGCCTAGGGCGGCATTTTTCACGGGGGCAGCACCTCCCCTCCAGAAGAAGGGATGAAAGAAGGGACACGTGCTTCATGGGAACTAAGTGGGATCCGAGGCTGTGGGCTGCTTAATGGTGTGTGTAGAGCCTGACTCTCATTCCCAGGAATGTCCGGAGATGAAGATGAGTGTCCTTCTCTCTATCGCTGGGGAGGGGGGTAGTGGAAGGATCTCCAAGGTGGGGGGTAGGGGCAGGGGTGGACTGACAACTCATGGGGTCCCTGAGCAATAGGGGATCATGGGGCCCCCGTGTCCTTGCCCAAACTCAAAAAAGCCTATGAAAAAGGTACCAGGGGCATCTCATGGGGCCCCCTACTGACCCCGGGCTCTCGGGCAGTGCTCAAGTTTCAAAATGGTCAGTCCGCCCCTGGGTAGGGGTGATGTTGGTCAATGTCAGGCTTTCTCCACGAGAAGGGTGTGGGGGGGGGGGAGTTGGCATTGGTCGGGTTGGGATAGGACGATCTCTGTGTTGCTTAGGGCAGCACAAAACCTAAATACACCAATGCTAAGCATCATACATAATTTGTACTTGTTTATCTACAGCCATCTGTCCCCTACAGCCCTTCAAAGTGTAGAATTTACACAGGATCTCTCAGCTCTGAAAAGCAGGGGGCGAGGAGCTGAAGTCACACTCAGTGAGGAGATCTCTGAAAGCAGATTGGAGGGAAGAGACACGTCCCTTTCACACAGCACACAGGAACAAAGCCGCGGCTGTCAATCACAGGCTGCGTGCTGACAATTTGTTTTATAAGGAAAAATCTTGTAACCAGCAACAAAAAGGTCATTTTCTTACAAACATATAAAAAATATTATGTAGAGATAAATACAAAAAAAAAACCATACAGCTGGCATAAACTAAACAAAGATCAACTAGGATATATTACTATAATGATCCATCACGAAAGTGTAATCAAAACAGAAAAAAACATAACATAAAATTTCAAGCCTTTACAGCCAAAAAGGAAAAAAATATAAATTTTCAAACATCAAGGCCTTTATGGCCTATAAAGGACAAAAAAGAAACAAAATTTATAGACCTTTATGGTCTATCAGTTAGGGGATAAGACCTTTATGGCCCATCTGTCCCATAACAAGGCTTTGGCCTGCATGAGACAACATCAGAAATTTAGATAAACATCCAGGGAAAAAAAAACATTAATGAAGGCCCTTTCGGCCTATCAGGCAACAGGCTGTGTGCTGGAGTTCCCTTCCCTGTCACCTTTTTTACCTCTAGGTGTCAGGAAAACTGGTGAGAAGTGATTTATGCCGATAGCAGAGGAAGAACGCAGCAGACAGAAATTACACTTACTGCTCTAGATTGAGACAAGTACACACTATAGAGGGATATGCTTTGTTCATAGTTACATAGTTAGTCTGGCTGATCAACCATTAACCACTTGCCGCCCTGCCACTGTACATATACGGCGGCAGGGCGGCACTAGCAGGCAAAACCACGTTTTAAAACGTGTGTTTTGTAAACAAATAGGGGGCGTGCGCGAGGCTCGCCGCCGCCCTATCTGTCCCGCGGATCACCGCCGCAGATGTCAGTCGCCGGGTCACAGCCGCTCCTTAGCGGCTATGTCCCGGCGATCGGCGGCAAACAGTGACAGAGAGCACAGCTGCAGTAGCTGTGCTGTCTGTCACTTCCCTGTCAGCTCGAGGACGAGCTGATCGAGAAAGAACAGTTTCTCTTTCTCGATCAGCCTTGTCCCACCCAGTACACACCCCCCGCCCCGCCCCCTAGTAAAACACTCCCCTCACTCAGATAACCCTTCCCTGCAAAATAAAGTTAACCCCTTCCTCCCCAGTGCCATTAGTACAGTGTCAGTTTTTTTTTTTTTGCACTGATCACTGTATTAGTGTTTCTGGGGATGTCAGTGACCCCAAGTCAGTACCCCCCAATGTCAGAATGTCCGCAGTCCCGCCATAAGTCGTTGGTCGCTGCCATAAGTCCCTTATCACTGCCATAAGTCGCTGATCGCCGCCATTATTAGTATAAAAAAACCCCTAAAAATCCCAGTATCTTTCCTGCCATTTGTAAACGCTATAACTTTCACGTAAACCAATTAATTTACACGTATTGGGTTTTTTTTTTAGCAAAGACATGTCGCAGAATGCATTTTGGCAGAAATTTATGACTAAATTTGATTTTTGCATTTTTTTTTACTGGACATGTTTTATAGCAAAAAGTCCAAAATATTGTTTTTTTTTCCTCAAAATTGTCAGCCTTTTTTTTTTATAGCGCAAAAAATAAAAACCGCACAGGCGATCAAATACCACTGGAAGAAAGCTCAATTTGTGGGGAAAAAAGGTTGTAAATTTCATTTATGTACCGTATTGCATGACCGCGCAATTGTCCGTTAAACTAGCGCAGCGCTGTATAGCAGAAAAATGGCGTAAATTGCAGTATCTATACCATAGTTTGTAGACGCTATAACTTCCACACAAAGCAATCAATATACACTTATTGGGATTTTTTTTTACCAAAAACATGGAGCAGAATACATTTTGGCCTAAATTTATAACCAACTTTGAGTTTACTATATATTTTTTATAGCTGAAAGTAAAAAATATTGTTTTTCTTCAAACTTTTTGGCCTTTTTTTGTTTATAGCGTGAAAAATAAAAAGCGCACAGATGATCAATTACCACCGAAAGAAAGCTCTTTTTGTGTTAAAAAAAGGACGTAAATTTCGTTTAGATGCAGCGTTGCATGACCGCGCAATTATCAGTTGAATTAGTGCAGCGCCGAGTAGCAAAAAGAGGCGTGGTCATTAAGGGGGGTAAATCCTCTGGAGCTCAAGTGGTTAAAAAAAAAAAGAACGGCCCACAAATATGGCCACCCAACAAATACCTTTATAGCATCTAGCGCTAAAAAGGCACAATATGTGCGGCCCGAAACTGGTAGCTGCATATTTAACCACTTCCCGACCGGCCGTTGTATATAAACGGCCGGACAGTGGCACTGCAGGGTCGGGTGGCCGTCTATAAACGGCCTCCCCGCAACCTGCTTGTGCGCGCTCCCTGGGAGCGCGCAGCACCGCGATCCGGTGCCCGCTGTGTCCTCCGGACACAGTGAAACACCGATCGTCGGACGGGACGTCTGTACGAGGTCCCGATCATGTGATCACTGATTGGCCAATCAGTGATCACATGCAAAGTAGTAAGCAAGATGTCACTTGTGACATCATTGCTTACTACGTGTGAAATCTGTGAATGATCACAGAGGTCACATGGTACAAGGCTATTCACAACAGCCTTGTACCATGTGACAAGCTGTGACCAATCACAGCTCACTCAGTTCTTCTCAATGAGTGCAAGAATGCACACAGAGAGAAAGAGAAATGATTGCTTTTACATCCTATATGGGTGTAAAAGCAATCAGTGTAAAAAAAAAAAAAAAAAAAATCTTCATCACCCCTCACAAGTAGTACAGTGTCACCATGGTGACACTGTACTGCTAGGGTGACAGTATGTAAAAAAAATAAATAAAACTAAAAAATAATAATATAAAAAAATAAAATAAAAATGTAAAAAAAAATGTTTAAAAATTATAATTTTTGCTTATAAACTAATTTGGATTTTTTTTTTTTTTACTAAAAAGATAACGGAATAAATTTTGGCTAAGATTTATGATGAAATATTATTTATTTGCAAAATTTTATAAAAAAAACACTTTTTTTCAAAATTTTTGGACATTTCATTTACATAGCAAAAAAAATACAAATCCCAGTGGTGAATAAATACCACCAAAATATAGCTTTATCTATCTCAAAAAAATGGTAAAAAATTAATTTGGGTACAGTGTTGCATGACCGCGCAATTGTCATTCAAAGTGTGATAGCGCTAAAAGCTGAAAATTGCCCTGGTCAGGAAGGGGGTAAAAGTGTCCGGTCTGGAAGTGGTTAAATAGGCCCGCCTGATGTTAACAGCCATTGACATATTGGGCATAAATCCAGCCTAATCGGAGTGAATGATATACGTGATGACCTCATTCAATCTGTTAGCTAGTATATTGGCAAGTATTTTACCTTCCGTAGGTAATCAAGAAATAGTTCTATGAGACTCCGGGTACAAAGGGTCTTTATCTTTCTTGGGTAAAACTGCTATAATGGCCTCACCAATGGAGTCTTGGAGCCGAACTTCATTAAACGGTCCGGAAGCAGTCCTTCAATATATTTTTTATAGACCTCCATAGGAAGACCATCAACCCTGGGTGCTTCCTATGGAGTATAGTAAGCGGAGGATCAAGTGCTCTCTGATCTGTAGGGGACAAAACGGGCCAATAATCTATCAGTTGCCTACCCCTCACTCCAATATCAGCCTCTTCTGAAAAAACTGTTTATACCTAGCCCTCTCTTCCAGCGGTTTATTCTCTGAGAAGACAGCCACACAAGTCTATTATCTAGAATAGCATTCAAAATAAAGGGGACACTAATTTGATGACATTCCGGATATCCAGCGTGCCACGGCAAAGATACTGCGCAGCGTTCCGTAAAACAAATTCCAGGAATGTTTCCAGCAGTGGCAGTTGTCTAGAAAAGTGTGTCGCTTCACAAGAGGACTACAGCCGTGGCCAAAAATATTGGTATTGGTGACATTTCTGTCACAAAAACCACCACTTCTCCCAGAAAATTGTTGCAATTTTAAATGTTTTGGCATTCTCATGTTTATTGCATATGGTGCTACTTGACTGTATCTACTAAACTACTTTATATATACAGTGATGGCCAATAATCTTGCCCCCCCCCCCTCGGCATTTCTGTCAGATAATGCACCACTTCCACCACTTCACCCAGAAAATTGTTGCAATTTCAAATGTTTCGGCATTCTCATGTTTATTGCATATGGTGCTACTTGACTGTATCTACTAGCAGTGATGGCCAATAATCTTGCCCCCCCCCCCCCCCCTCTGCATTTCTGTCAGATAATGCACCACTTCCACCACTTCACCCAGAAAATTCTTGCGATTACAAATGTTTCGGCATTCTCATCTTTATTTCTTTGGTTTGTATTGGTATGGTACAAAAAAGTAGAGAAACAAAAAGCCAAATCTGGCAGACTCCACGCAAAACCCCAAAAATGGACCGGACAAAATTATTGGCACCCTCCATGTAATATTTGGTGGCACACCCCTTGGAAAAAATAAGTGAAATCAATGGCTTCCTGTAACCGTCAATGAGTTTCTTCCACCTCTCTACTGGAATTTTGGAGCGCTCTCCTTTCGCCAACTGCTCCGGGTCTCTCAGATTGGAAGGGTTCCTTTTCCCAACTGATGTTCTGAGATCTCTCCACAGGAGCTCTATGGGATGGAGATCTGGACTCATTGCTGGCCAGTTCAGTCCTCTCCAGCGCTTTGTCTGAAGCCATTTCTGGGGGCTTTTTGACATGTGCTTTGGGTCATTGTCCTGCTGGTAGACCCATGACCTCTGATGGAGACCCATCTTCCTGACACCGGGCCCTACATTGCACCCCAGAATTGTTTGGTAGTCTTCAGATTTCATAATGCCATGCACACGGTCAAGACATCCAGTGCCTGAAGCAGCAAAGCAACCCCAAACCATCTGTGACCCCCCCACCATGTGTGACTGTTGGGACTGGATTCTTTTCGTTAAAGGCCTCATTGCTTTTTCTAAAAACAGTAGAATGATGGGCTTTACCAGAAAGCTGTCATTTTGTTCTGTCTGTCCACAGCCAGGGGTGGACTGACCATTTGAGCACTCGGGCACTGCCCGAGGACCCGGGGTCAGTAGGGGGCCCCATGAAATGCCTCTGGTACTTTTTATAGGCTTTTTTGGGTGCGCTTTGAGTGTGGGCAAGGACACAGGGGCCCCATGATCCCCTATTGCCCGGGGGCCCCATGAGTTGTCAGTCCGCTCCTGTCCACAGCACATTCTCCCAAAAGGCTTTTTGGCTTCCTCAGGCACGTTTTGGCAAACCAAACCAGCTTTTTTATGTTTTTGTGTCAGCAGTTGGGTTCTCCTGGGTCTCCTACCATAGCTTTCCTTTTGATTTAGATGACGTATAATGTGAGCTGACACAGTTGTACCCGATGCCTGAAGATCAACTCAGATTTGTCTGGAAGTTGATGGAGATTCTTAATCCACCATTTCAACAATCCTTCATTGCAATCTTTGATCATTTTTTTTCTTTCGTCCATGTCCAGGGAAATTAGCTACAGTGAAAGAGCTGTAAACTTCTTGACAATGTTGCGCACAGTGGACACAGGAACATTAGGATCTGATAATTGATACAGGTGATTTTAATTACCAATTACAGGAGCATCACAAATTTGGAATGCAATTATTACTTACAATTTTAAGAAGGTGCCAATAATTTTGTCCAGTCCATTTTTGGGGTTTTGCATAGAATGTGTTAGATATGGCTTTTTATTTCTTCATTTTTTTGTGTCATAAACAATACAACCAAAAGAAATAAACATGAGAACGCTGAAATATTTGTAATTGCAACAACTTTATGGGTGAAGTGGTGCGTTATCTGACAGAAACGCCAACTTTGTTGGCCATACTGTACTTTAAAGGCTACAGCAGCAGCAAGCGTGTAGGTAAGCATACATACATATATATATATATATTTTACAGTCCATTCCGGGAAATAAATAGTAACACATTGTGTGTGTGTGTATATATATATATATATATAAATAAATATATATATCTATATATATATATATCTATATATATATATATATATATATATACAGTTGCAAGAAAAAGTATGTGAACCCCTTGGGATTACAAGGAATTTTGCATGAATTGGGCATAAAATGTGCTCTGAACGTCATCTAAGTCACAACAATAGAAGAACACAGTCTGCTGAACATAATACTACACAAACATAAGATGTTGCCATGGTTTAATTGCACATAACATGTAAACATTCACAGTGCAGGGAGGAAAAAGTATGTGAGGCCCTAGGTTAATGACTTCTCCAAGAGCTAATTGGAGCCAGGAGTGAGCCAACCTTGACTCCAATCAGTGTGATGATATTGGATGTGTTGCTGACAGCTGTCCTGCCCTTAAAAAACACACACCTGTTTTGGGTTTACTGGTTTCAAGAAGCACTGTCTGATGTGAACCATGCCTCGCAGAAAAGAGCTCTCAGAAGACCTACGATCAAGAATTGTTGACTTGCATGAAGCTGGAAAGGGTTACAAAAGTATCTCCAAAAGCCTTGATGTTCATGTGTCCACGGTAAGACAGACTGTCTACAAATGGAGAAAGTTTAGCACTGTTGCTACTCTCCCTAGGCCTGGTCGTCCTGTAAAAATGACTGCAAGAGCACAGCGCAGAATGCTGCATGAGGTAAAGAAGAATCCCAGAGTGTCAGCTAAAGACCTACAGAAATCTCTGGCACATGCTAACATTTTTGTTGACACATCTATAATAAGGAAAACATTAAACAAGAATGGAGTACATGGGAGGACACCACGGAGGAAGCCATTGCTGTCCAAAAAGAAGATTGCAGCACGTTTGAAGTTTGCAAAAGAGCACCTGGATGTTCCACAGCACTACTGGCAAAATATACTGAGGACAGATGAAACCAAGATTGAGTTGTTTGGGAAGAACACACAACACTATGTGTGGAGAAAAAAAGGCACAGCACACCAACATCAAAACCTCATCCCCACTGTGAAACATGGCGGAGGGAGCATCATGGTTTGGGGCTGCTTTGCTGCCTCAGGGCCTGGACGGATTGTTGTCATTGATGGGAAAATGAATTCCAGAGTTTATCAAGACATTTTGCAGGAAAACGTACGACCATCTGTCCGCCAACTGAAGCTCCGCAGAGGATGGGTGATGCAACAGGACAATGACCCAAAGCATACAAGTAATTCAACAAAACAATGGCTGCAACAGCACAGAATACGCCTTCTGGAGTGGCCCAGTCAGAGTCCTGACCTCAACCCCATTGAAATGCTGTGGCATGACCTTAAGAGAGCGATTCACACCAGACATCCCAAGAATATTGCTACACTGAAACAGTTTTGTGAAGAGGAGTGGTCCAAAATGACTCCAGATCGTTGTGCAGGTCTGATCTGCAACTACAGGAAACGTTTGGTTGAGGTTATTGCTGCCAAAGGAGGGTCAACCAGTTATTAAGTCCAAAGGTTCAAATACTTTTTCCTCCCTGCACTGTGAATGTTTACATGTTATGTGCAATTAAACCATGGCAACATCTAATGTTTGTGTAGTATTATGTTCAGCAGACTGTGTTCTTCTATTGTTGTGACTTAGATGACGTTCAGAGCACATTTTATGCCCAATTCATGCAAAACTCCACGTAATCCCAAGGGGTTCACATACTTTTTCTTGCAACTGTATATATATATAATGTGTGTGTGTACTGTATATATATATATGTTTATGTATATTGTAAAGCGCTGAGCAAACTGTTGCCGCTATATAAAACCTGTATAATAATTATATAATTTTATATATATATATATATATATATATATATTTTTTTTTTTTTATATGTGTGTGTATACTGTATGTATATATATATATATATGTATATTTATATTGTAAAGCACTGAGCAAACCTTTTAGCGCTATATAAATCCTGTATAATAATTATATAATTTTATATATTATTATTATACAGTATTTATATAGCGCTAAAAGGTTTGCTCAGCGCTTTACATTATAGTGGGGGACAGAACATGAGACAATACAGTAACAAAACAAAACACGAGGGGGTCAAGGGCCCTGCTCTTTCCAGCTTACAATCTAATAAATATATTTGTCTTTTTCACTTATAGTGCCAGCTTATGGTCACTATTTCATGCACTTTATATTAGATTTCTTTCTGTTTTTCATACATGAATCTTCACTCTGATTGCAAAAATTGTTCAGCACATTTATGCGTATTATTCACTAAGAGATACATTTGCATATTTTGGTGATTAGATTAATTTACTGGATCAGTCACATCATTATAGAATTACAGTTTCAAAAGCTAAATATAGAAGTGTTTGTTTCTCAACATAACTTAATATTATGGCCCAAAATAACAAACTTCAATTATTATTATTGTTATTGTTATTTATTGGTATTATTAAAAAGAAGAAGAAATATTAATAATAATAATAATAATTACCACAACTACTACAACTACTACTACTACTAATAATAATAATAATAATAATTACCACAACTACTACTACTAATAATAATAATTACCACAACTACTACAACTACTACTAATAATAATAATAATAATTACCACAACTACTACTACTAATAATAATAATTACCACAACTACTACAACTACTACTACTAATAATAATAATAATAATAATTACCACAACTACTATTACTAATAATAATAATTACCACAACTACTACTACTAATAATAATAATAATAATTATTACCACAACTACTACAACTACTACAACTACTACTAATAATAATAATAATAATTACCACAACTACTACTACTACTACTAATAATAATAATAATAATTACCACAACTACTACTAATAATAATAATAATTACCACAACTACTACTACTACTAATAATAATAATAATAATAATTACCACAACTACTATTACTAATAATAATAATTACCACAACTACTACTACTAATAATAATAATAATAATTATTACCACAACTACTACAACTACTACTACTACTAATAATAATAATAATAATTACCACAACTACTAATAATAATAATTACCACAACTACTACTACTACTACTAATAATAATAATAATAATAATTACCACAACTACTACTACTACTACTAATAATAATAATAATTACCACAACTACTACTACTAATAATAATAATAATAATTATTACCACAACTACTACAACTAATAATAATAATAATAATAATAATTATTACCACAACTACTACAACTAATAATAATAATAATAATAATAATAATAATTACCACAACTACTACTAATAATAATAATAATAATAATAATTATTACCACAACTACTACAACTAATAATAATAATAATAATAATAATAATTACCACAACTACTAATAATAATAATAATAATTACCACAACTACTACTACTAATAATAATAATAATTATTACCACAACTACTACTACTACTACTAATAATAATAACTAAACTGTGATAGTTTGGATCAAAATATTAAGATAATAATAATAATAACAATAATAATAATTAGCAGCAGTAGTATTTTATTGTTATTAATAATTGGTGGTAGCAGTAGTAGTATTATCTTTTTCTTTCTGAACATGGAAGGCCCATGAGACGTATATTTTTCCCTTGGTGACAAAAGTTGAAGATTTTCTCCTGGTATCTTCTTTGTTCTGACAATGTCATTTTATCATGGTGACCACTCAGCTCCTAAGTCTCTCCAGACAACGGAGAGGGACGCGGTGTTGTGGTGAATGGACGCAGAGGGAGCGCCCTTCCAGCTGAGCCTCCCAGCAATAATCTCACTCGGCTGTGACGGTGGAACAAATACATGACATCAGTAAAATATCCTGCAGGCAGACAAAGAAGAGAACAAGCTGAATTGCGGCATATTTCTTAGTAGTTCCCAACAACTGTCCCCTGTCCAGGGGAAACTAAATTCAGGATGAACCAAAAACTAGGCTATGTCTGCTTGTTCCAGATTCTGCATTAGAGACTCCATGAATACACACTGAGCACTTAGTCTCTGTGAAAGGGCAAGAAAAATTGGGTTTCTAATGCATTCAGAGTGTTCATCATAATGGAAGGAAGAACAGAGTATGCAGTTTGCATTTTTGGGGACTCCAGCCAACCCCTGGGTAGGTGTGCCCAGTAGGTGGTTGGAAAGCCTTTAAATACTCTGAGGTCTGAAGCAGCAGGTGCAGAGTTCCCGGATTCAGTTCTGCTGGAGGAGACCCCTATGTAGGGGCTCTGTCAATGGGGCAGAAGTCTGGAAGGAGCTATAAACAAGACATTGAGATCCCAGATAGGCTAATCTGGTAGACTATTTGCAAGAAGTCCTAGAATTAAGTGGAGTTCAGAAAAGCTCACTGGAGAGAGCTAGGAAGAAGATGTTGGTGGGAAAGAGAGCAGCTATAGCGGCATGAGTCTACACCTCCCTTACTGATAAGAGCAGGGTGGATATGGGTAGGTGTCAAGGTCTTACCTTTTCCCAGAGGTTATGTTACTCCATGTGCTGGCATCCATCTTGGATTTCTGCTGAGCATGGTGGGAATCTTTTATGCCTTCAGGTCTCTGAGGTCCATCCCCCAGAGGGGTGTGGCTGATTACATATAAGCCTGTGGTCCGCACATGCTCTTTGCACTTGTGTCTTGTGTCTTTGTGTTGCTGTTACTCTGTTCTGACTCTCGTGACTCTCCTGGAATCTGACTCGGCTTGTGACTTGACTATTCTTTGTGTTCTCCTTTGATCTGACCCTCTGTTGCTGAACCCGGCTCGTGACCTGTAATTCTCGTCTGCTGTCCTGTACCGTTTTGTCCCGTTGTTGTCGACCCGGCCTGCCTGACTACTCTATTGTCTTTTCCACCAGCTACACGCCATTGGCGGCGGCCATTACCGCAACTGAGGTGTCTCGGGGGCCGCGACCTGGTTCCTGGCTGCGTCAAGTCCATCCCCACTATCAGGGGCCCTGGTGAAGGGCAGCCTGGGACTTAGACTCCGCGCCCTGAGGGACTTCGGTCTGTGGGTGGTGGTTGTCGTCAGCCAGTGCGTTACCTTGTTATTAGGCCTGCCTGTCTGTTCCTCAGCTCCTGCCCTGACAGTAGGAGGCATCCAATGATCCTGTGGCTGTGTGAGTAAATGACCCCAGTGCTGGAAAACCAGTGACTGTGTGCAGCTGTTACCTCTGGAAGGAGTACTAGTCTCCATCACCATAGAAATTCAGTGGGACATTCTTTCATTACAGTTCAGCAAGATAGTTAACCTCTTGGTGCCGACCGCATGCAAATGTGTGGCCTCCCGGAGTCTGGGCCTTAACGTCGAGCGGCCGCACATTTGCGTGCAATTAAGAAAAGCATATGTGATGAGAACGTGCCCTGCGTGCTCCCAGCACACATGTCCAGTACTCACGGAAAGGTCCCAATCTCCTCTTGCGATCAGGACCTTTCCCGATCATGTGACTGCCGTAACAGCGAATCACAGCGGTCACATGACCCAAAAACCCTGCCCGCCTTCCGGCTTCTGAAACCCTTAAAGGGCTGGAAAGGCTCCTGCGCCAAGGGGTTAAGGTGTCCTCAAGTTGTCCAGTTCTTCATTTTTGGGGTAACCCATGCTCGCTTACTGAATCCAAGTTTGATGTTCACAATAGAAACACATAAAGAACCCTCTTGATTGTTCCTTGGAACCAGTGGAAGAGTAAAGGAAATGCTGTGTGCCTGGCTGTGTACGCACAAAGTTGGGGGGGGGGACTAGGACTAAGTTCACCAGCAACTCCTTAGGGGGTGTGCTGCATGTACATACTACGGTTCTAGTGTTCTCTCCATGGATGAACTGGTGCCACCAACATAGCTTGACCAACGGGGGGCACCTTTCCCAGCACGGTCCCACTAAGATCTCTGCAAGCAGAGTGAAAGGATGGAAGCACAATTTAGGTTCCAAGTAGGTCTTGTAAGTCTATTAGTATAATCAAACATCATAAAAATGATCCAAAGCATTTCAGAGGCTCACTGGTCTCCTTGCATCAGGACTAAGAAATGCAATACATAAAATATTGTATGTGTCAGTGGATAGACAGTTACCAGGAGGTAATCTCCGTTCCATTAGAATATGATACTTCCATAAGCTACAAAAAAAAAGTTTTAAAGTATTACAGTAATACATAATACAATAAAAATTCTAATGTATATGATGTCTTTTCATACTAATATAGACTAGGAATGAGGTTCAGGTTCATGGTGATGCAGTGTTTTTTGTACACTGCTTGGGGTTTATATGGGTGTAGATGAGAACGTGACCTAAAGAAGGACGTAGGAACAGTTTGAGATCACATGTCCACTCTGCCATCTGCATATATCAGGTATAATCTCATTGGCTTTGTTTTGCTGGCTTGTTTCTTTTTTCTTTAGACAAAGTCATATGACCTATTATTATTTTATTATTATACAGTATTTATATAGCGCCAACAGTCCGCTCAGCGCTGTACATTACAATGAGAGACAATACATGAGACAGTACAATGACAATACAATGCGATACACGAGGGGTTTTAGGGCCCTGCTCCTTGGAGCTTACAATCTAGGAGGGAGGAGATGGTGGTACGGGAGGAACAGCTGTGGGGGATGGAGTGGTAGGCAGAGTGGAGGAGATCGGCAATTAGCAGATGGCGGGGTAGGCTTCCCTGAAGAGATGGGTTTTCAGGGTGCATCTAAAGGAGTTGGTGATAGTCTGATGGATTGGGGTAAGGAGTTCCATAGGATGGGTGATGCCCTGGAGAAGTCCTGGAGGCGGGAATAGGAGGAAGAGACCAGTAAACTAGAGATGGAGGTCTTGTGAGGAGCGGAGAGTGCGTTTTGGGTGGTATTTGGATATTAGGTCAGTGATGTAGTTCGGGGCAGAGTTATGGACAGCTTTGTACATCAGTGTTAGCATTTTGAATTTGATCTGTTGGGTAATCGGAAGCCAGTGGAGGGATTGGCAGAGGGGGGTGGCAGAAACGGAGTGGTTAGTAAGGTGGATGAGTCTGGCCGCCGTATTCAGGATCGACTGAAGCGGGGATAGCCTGTGGTGAGACAGGTCAGTGAGGAGGGAGTTGCAGTAGTCGAGTCGTGATATGATGAGGGAGTGGATGAGCTGCGTAGTAGATTCCGGGGTTAGAAATGGGCGTATTTTGCCGATGTTGCGGAGGTGGAGTCTGCACGAGTTTGTTAGCGATTGGACTTGGGGCTGGAAGAACAGTACTCTGGCTTGCGGGGTGGGACTGATGGTGGCATTGTTGGACGTCATGGAGAAGTCGGGGGGGGGGCGCAGGCTGGGGGGAAAACTAGGAGCTCAGTTTTGGAGAGGTTCAGTTTAAGGAAGTGGCGCGACATCCAATCTGATATGTTGTTCAGTAGGTGTGTGATTTGGGCGGAGATTGAAGGATTGAGGCGAGGGGTCGAGAGATAGATTTGTGTGTCGTCGGCATAGAGGTGGTTACATGTTATGTGCAATTAAACCATGGCAACATCTAATGTTTGTGTAGTATTATGTTCAGCAGACTGTGTTCTTCTATTGTTGTGACTTAAATGACGTTCAGAGCACATTTTACGCCCAATTCATGCAAAACTCCATGTAATCCCAAGGGGTTCACATACTTTTTCTTGCAACTGTATATTTGGAAGGAGGCATTATTATTTAATTTTATTACACAGAGGTTTTGAAAATTTTTTTGGAAGGACATAGGAGTAGTCTGAGATCACATGTCCAGTGTGCCATCTGCACAGTATATATCAGGTATAATCTAATTGGCTCCTTCATGCAACTGTCATGCCTGTTGAATGGAACATGTGTAGAACCTTCCCAAGAGGGTTAGGGAGGAGGGCTAAGTAGCAGCCTGGATGTGATGGCCAGGTAGGTCAAATTGCGGTTACAGCAGAGAGGCTCTGCAGACCAACTCTCCAGGACTTCCCCTTGCACTAGAATTTTGGAGAAAGATCTAGAAGCAGTGGGAAGAGGTGAGAAATGGCTGGTCTGTACTTATAGGAGATTCTGGCCATTCCCCAACAGGAGGCTTGGCAAGGGGCCAGGACAGCCTTTAAGAGTCACTAAGCCTGCTTAGCAGGAGGAAAGTTGGGAGAGAGAGAGTTCAGGTAGAAGATGAGGAAGTGAGGCTGGAGAACAGGAGCCTGGGAAGGGGCCCAGATGGGAGAGGGGCTTACCTAGCGGTGGACTGACCATTTGCAAACTTGGGCACTGCCCGAGGGCCCGGGGTCAGTAGGGGGCCCCATGAGATGCCCCTGTATCTTTTTCATAGGCTTTTTTGAGTTTGGGCAAGGACACAGGGGCCCCATGATCCCCTATTGCCCGGGGGGCCCCATGAGTTGTCAGTCCGCCCCTGGGCTCACCTACAGGCCGGAAGCTTGATAAGAGGAAAGCTTGGGACTTCACCAGCCCCCAACAGAGGACCAGCTTTGTGGCAGGGAAAGAATGGCCCAGCTAGAAGGCCTGGTATCAGCCACTGACCCACCAGCAACACAGGAGAAGTACTGACTGAGTAGACCTGCAGCCCGCTTGGCCAGATAGAGGAAGGAGCACTCTGGTGGGAAGCCATTTTAGCAACTACCCAGGACTGTCTTCCCTTAAAGCATCAGGCACTGGATCCCCTGCTCAGAGATTTACCCAGACCAGCTGGATTAGGAAAGTCTAGGGTCTGGGGTGGTACAACCAGAGACCTTTGGTTTCACAGTTCCATTGGGCATCCCATACACCCCTAACCCTATCCCAGTTCAAATACTGCCTTCTGGAAGTAAGTTGATGTGGAAAAGCGTGTTGCCTAGCTGTGCAGGACTATAGGGGGGCTGAAACTTCAGCAACCTTAAGGGGGTGCTGGGGGGATGAGAACAACCAGTGTACATGCATGGACAGATTGGCCTGCAACTGGCATAGGTTTAACATGAGAACGTCACAGCCAATGTATGCAAAGAGCTGCTGGTTTTTCTGATCCTTTCTAAATATTTAATTGCTCAGAAAAGACATTCTTCAACATTTTGCTTTCTTTCATGACTGAAATATTACAAATATGCATCGGCATCAATTCACTGGCACACAATCCTCCCACCACACAGAAGGGATTTTTTTTTTTATTTCTTTGCTTTTTGCTCTGCAAAATGTAATTGTTTCTTTTTCAAAAGAGATTTTCTCTTTTCCAAGTGTCTGCCGTTCAGGAAAGTCAACAGCCTAGGCTATGTTTTGCGCTCTACAAGGATGAAACATGGGATTCCAAATCAAACAGAGGTGCGGCAACAGTTGGCCAATAAATTATTCACACTGATACCACTGTCGGAAACATTCTTTCTAGAAAAGTGAAATGTTTAATAATCATAGTGAGCTCTTCATTGACAGTTGCAATGTTTCTGAGGCTAGTTTAGTTAATAAAGATAAAACTTGAATATAGTAGAATAATTGGAGTCAGGGGTGTGCAGGGGCGGACTGACCATTTGGAAACTCGGGCACTGCCTGAGGGCCCGGGGTCAGTAGGGGGCCCCATGAGATGCCCCTGGTACCTTTTTCATAGGCTTTTGGAGATTGGGCAAGGACACAGGGGCCCCATGATCCCTTGTTGCCCGAGGGCCCCATGAGTTGTCAGTCCGCCCCTAGGGGTGTATTTACCACAAGGCAAACAAGGCATTTGCCTAGGGTGGCATTTTTCAGGGGGGCTGCAGCATTTTTTAGGGG